>NC_083726.1:83966319-84234203 GCF_028564815.1 Eubalaena glacialis | reverse complement strand
AAGGCCTCATGGAGCTGCTGCACGCCTCCCGTTTTGCCAGGATAATCAGGGCCTTACTTCGAGGCTAGTGCTCACATTGACTTTCACGTTTGGTATAGAGCAGAGCAGGGTGAGCTTCCAACTAGGAACTGGAAGCACAAGGTTTCTTTCGAGAAAACTCATTTTCTTCTATGAGCCGTGCCGGCTGTAATTAAAAGCACGGTAACAACAGTGCTTTTCAGGTAGCTTCGGGGCCGCATCAACGGAGCTTTCATAATGGGAAAACTAGCCATGTGCCATCAGTCTCTAATTTCTAGGTTGACACGCAGCATACACGCAGGAGCAGGGCTTCCTGGTTCTACGCAGTCTTCTGGTACTGAAACGGGTGCTGAAGCAAGGCCCCTAGGAGTGTTGAAAAGCTTACTACCTTGACACTAAAGCAGAACAACGATGAAGGCCTCATGGAGCCGCTGCACGCCTCTCGTTTTGCAAGGATAATCAGGGCCTTACTTCGAAGCTTGGGCTCACGTTGACTTTCACTTTAGGTATAGAGCAGAGCAGGGTGAGCTTCCAACAAGGAACTGGAAACCCAAGGTTTCTTAGGAGAAAACTCATTTTCTTCTCAGAACCATGCCGGCAGTGAGGAAAACCCCGGCAACAACAATGCTTTTCAGGTAGCTTCGAGGCCGCATGAACGGAGCTTTCATAATGGGAAAAGAAGCCTTATGCCATCAGTCTCCAATTTCTAGGTTGACACGCAGCATACACGCAGGACCAGAGCTTACTGTCTCTACGCAGTGTTCTGGTACCGAAACGGTTGCTTAAGCAAAGTCCCTAGGAGTCTTGGAAAGCTTACTACCGTGAAACTAAAGCAGAACAGCGATGAAGGCCTCATGGAGCTGCTGCACGCCTCCCGTTTTGCCAGGATAATCAGGGCCTTACTTCGAGGCTAGTGCTCACATTGACTTTCACGTTTGGTATAGAGCAGAGCAGGGTGAGCTTCCAACTAGGAACTGGAAGCACAAGGTTTCTTTCGAGAAAACTCATTTTCTTCTATGAGCCGTGCCGGCTGTAAGTAAAAGCACGGTAACAACAGTGCTTTTCAGGTAGCTTCGGGGCCGCATCAACGGAGCTTTCATAATGGGAAAACTAGCCTTGTGCCATCAGTCTCTAATTTCTAGGTTGACACGCAGCATACACGCAGGAGCAGGGCTTCCTGGTTCTACGCAGTGTTCTGGTACTGAAACGGGTGCTGAAGCAAGGCCCCTAGGAGTGTTGAAAAGCTTACTACCTTGACACTAAAGCAGAACCACGATGAAGGCCTCATGGAGCCGCTGCACGCCTCTCGTTTTGCAAGGATAATCAGGGCCTTACTTCGAAGCTTGGGCTCACGTTGACTTTCACTTTAGGTATAGAGCAGAGCAGGGTGAGCTTCCAACAAGGAACTGGAAACCCAAGGTTTCTTAGGAGAAAACTCATTTTCTTCTCAGAACCATGCCGGCAGTGAGGAAAACCCCGGCAACAACAATGCTTTTCAGGTAGCTTCGAGGCCGCATGAACGGAGCTTTCATAATGGGAAAAGAAGCCTTATGCCATCAGTCTCCAATTTCTAGGTTGACACGCAGCATACACGCAGGACCAGAGCTTACTGTCTCTACGCAGTGTTCTGGTACCGAAACGGTTGCTTAAGCAAAGTCCCTAGGAGTCTTGGAAAGCTTACTACCGTGAAACTAAAGCAGAACAGCGATGAAGGCCTCATGGAGCTGCTGCACGCCTCCCGTTTTGCCAGGATAATCAGGGCCTTACTTCGAGGCTAGTGCTCACATTGACTTTCACGTTTGGTATAGAGCAGAGCAGGGTGAGCTTCCAACTAGGAACTGGAAGCACAAGGTTTCTTTCGAGAAAACTCATTTTCTTCTATGAGCCGTGCCGGCTGTAATTAAAAGCACGGTAACAACAGTGCTTTTCAGGTAGCTTCGGGGCCGCATCAACGGAGCTTTCATAATGGGAAAACTAGCCATGTGCCATCAGTCTCTAATTTCTAGGTTGACACGCAGCATACACGCAGGAGCAGGGCTTCCTGGTTCTACGCAGTCTTCTGGTACTGAAACGGGTGCTGAAGCAAGGCCCCTAGGAGTGTTGAAAAGCTTACTACCTTGACACTAAAGCAGAACAACGATGAAGGCCTCATGGAGCCGCTGCACGCCTCTCGTTTTGCAAGGATAATCAGGGCCTTACTTCGAAGCTTGGGCTCACGTTGACTTTCACTTTAGGTATAGAGCAGAGCAGGGTGAGCTTCCAACAGGGAACTGGAAACCCAAGGTTTCTTAGGAGAAAACTCATTTTCTTCTCAGAACCATGCCGGCAGTGAGGAAAACCCCGGCAACAACAATGCTTTTCAGGTAGCTTCGAGGCCGCATGAACGGAGCTTTCATAATGGGAAAAGAAGCCTTATGCCATCAGTCTCCAATTTCTAGGTTGACACGCAGCATACACGCAGGACCAGAGCTTACTGTCTCTACGCAGTGTTCTGGTACCGAAACGGTTGCTTAAGCAAAGTCCCTAGGAGTCTTGGAAAGCTTACTACCGTGAAACTAAAGCAGAACAGCGATGAAGGCCTCATGGAGCTGCTGCACGCCTCCCGTTTTGCCAGGATAATCAGGGCCTTACTTCGAGGCTAGTGCTCACATTGACTTTCACGTTTGGTATAGAGCAGAGCAGGGTGAGCTTCCAACTAGGAACTGGAAGCACAAGGTTTCTTTCGAGAAAACTCATTTTCTTCTATGAGCCGTGCCGGCTGTAAGTAAAAGCACGGTAACAACAGTGCTTTTCACGTAGCTTCGGGGCCGCATCAACGGAGCTTTCATAATGGGAAAACTAGCCTTGTGCCATCAGTCTCTAATTTCTAGGTTGACACGCAGCATACACGCAGGAGCAGGGCTTCCTGGTTGTACGCAGTGTTCTGGTACTGAAACGGGTGCTGAAGCAAGGCCCCTAGGAGTGTTGAAAAGCTTACTACCTTGACACTAAAGCAGAACAACGATGAAGGCCTCATGGAGCCGCTGCACGCCTCTCGTTTTGCAAGGATAATCAGGGCCTTACTTCGAAGCTTGGGCTCACGTTGACTTTCACTTTAGGTATAGAGCAGAGCAGGGTGAGCTTCCAACAAGGAACTGGAAACCCAAGGTTTCTTAGGAGAAAACTCATTTTCTTCTCAGAACCATGCCGGCAGTGAGGAAAACCCCGGCAACAACAATGCTTTTCAGGTAGCTTCGAGGCCGCATGAACGGAGCTTTCATAATGGGAAAAGAAGCCTTATGCCATCAGTCTCCAATTTCTAGGTTGACACGCAGCATACACGCAGGACCAGAGCTTACTGTCTCTACGCAGTGTTCTGGTACCGAAACGGTTGCTTAAGCAAAGTCCCTAGGAGTCTTGGAAAGCTTACTACCGTGAAACTAAAGCAGAACAGCGATGAAGGCCTCATGGAGCTGCTGCACGCCTCCCGTTTTGCCAGGATAATCAGGGCCTTACTTCGAGGCTAGTGCTCACATTGACTTTCACGTTTGGTATAGAGCAGAGCAGGGTGAGCTTCCAACTAGGAACTGGAAGCACAAGGTTTCTTTCGAGAAAACTCATTTTCTTCTATGAGCCGTGCCGGCTGTAAGTAAAAGCACGGTAACAACAGTGCTTTTCAGGTAGCTTCGGGGCCGCATCAACGGAGCTTTCATAATGGGAAAACTAGCCTTGTGCCATCAGTCTCTAATTTCTAGGTTGACACGCAGCATACACGCAGGAGCAGGGCTTCCTGGTTCTACGCAGTGTTCTGGTACTGAAACGGGTGCTGAAGCAAGGCCCCTAGGAGTGTTGAAAAGCTTACTACCTTGACACTAAAGCAGAACAACGATGAAGGCCTCATGGAGCCGCTGCACGCCTCTCGTTTTGCAAGGATAATCAGGGCCTTACTTCGAAGCTTGGGCTCACGTTGACTTTCACTTTAGGTATAGAGCAGAGCAGGGTGAGCTTCCAACAAGGAACTGGAAACCCAAGGTTTCTTAGGAGAAAACTCATTTTCTTCTCAGAACCATGCCGGCAGTGAGGAAAACCCCGGCAACAACAATGCTTTTCAGGTAGCTTCGAGGCCGCATGAACGGAGCTTTCATAATGGGAAAAGAAGCCTTATGCCATCAGTCTCCAATTTCTAGGTTGACACGCAGCATACACGCAGGACCAGAGCTTACTGTCTCTACGCAGTGTTCTGGTACCGAAACGGTTGCTTAAGCAAAGTCCCTAGGAGTCTTGGAAAGCTTACTACCGTGAAACTAAAGCAGAACAGCGATGAAGGCCTCATGGAGCTGCTGCACGCCTCCCGTTTTGCCAGGATAATCAGGGCCTTACTTCGAGGCTAGTGCTCACATTGACTTTCACGTTTGGTATAGAGCAGAGCAGGGTGAGCTTCCAACTAGGAACTGGAAGCACAAGGTTTCTTTCGAGAAAACTCATTTTCTTCTATGAGCCGTGCCGGCTGTAAGTAAAAGCACGGTAACAACAGTGCTTTTCACGTAGCTTCGGGGCCGCATCAACGGAGCTTTCATAATGGGAAAACTAGCCTTGTGTCATCAGTCTCTAATTTTTAGGTTGACACGCAGCATACACGCAGGAGCAGGGCTTCCTGGTTCTACGCAGTCTTCTGGTACTGAAACGGGTGCTGAAGCAAGGCCCCTAGGAGTGTTGAAAAGCTTACTACCTTGACACTAAAGCAGAACAACGATGAAGGCCTCATGGAGCCGCTGCACGCCTCTCGTTTTGCAAGGATAATCAGGGCCTTACTTCGAAGCTTGGGCTCACGTTGACTTTCACTTTAGGTATAGAGCAGAGCAGGGTGAGCTTCCAACAAGGAACTGGAAACCCAAGGTTTCTTAGGAGAAAACTCATTTTCTTCTCAGAACCATGCCGGCAGTGAGGAAAACCCCGGCAACAACAATGCTTTTCAGGTAGCTTCGAGGCCGCATGAACGGAGCTTTCATAATGGGAAAAGAAGCCTTATGCCATCAGTCTCCAATTTCTAGGTTGACACGCAGCATACACGCAGGACCAGAGCTTACTGTCTCTACGCAGTGTTCTGGTACCGAAACGGTTGCTTAAGCAAAGTCCCTAGGAGTCTTGGAAAGCTTACTACCGTGAAACTAAAGCAGAACAGCGATGAAGGCCTCATGGAGCTGCTGCACGCCTCCCGTTTTGCCAGGATAATCAGGGCCTTACTTCGAGGCTAGTGCTCACATTGACTTTCACGTTTGGTATAGAGCAGAGCAGGGTGAGCTTCCAACTAGGAACTGGAAGCACAAGGTTTCTTTCGAGAAAACTCATTTTCTTCTATGAGCCGTGCCGGCTGTAAGTAAAAGCACGGTAACAACAGTGCTTTTCAGGTAGCTTCGGGGCCGCATCAACGGAGCTTTCATAATGGGAAAACTAGCCTTGTGCCATCAGTCTCTAATTTCTAGGTTGACACGCAGCATACACGCAGGAGCAGGGCTTCCTGGTTCTACGCGGTGTTCTGGTACTGAAACGGGTGCTGAAGCAAGGCCCCTAGGAGTGTTGAAAAGCTTACTACCTTGACACTAAAGCAGAACAACGATGAAGGCCTCATGGAGCCGCTGCACGCCTCTCGTTTTGCAAGGATAATCAGGGCCTTACTTCGAAGCTTGGGCTCACGTTGACTTTCACTTTAGGTATAGAGCAGAGCAGGGTGAGCTTCCAACAAGGAACTGGAAACCCAAGGTTTCTTAGGAGAAAACTCATTTTCTTCTCAGAACCATGCCGGCAGTGAGGAAAACCCCGGCAACAACAATGCTTTTCAGGTAGCTTCGAGGCCGCATGAACGGAGCTTTCATAATGGGAAAAGAAGCCTTATGCCATCAGTCTCCAATTTCTAGGTTGACACGCAGCATACACGCAGGACCAGAGCTTACTGTCTCTACGCAGTGTTCTGGTACCGAAACGGTTGCTTAAGCAAAGTCCCTAGGAGTCTTGGAAAGCTTACTACCGTGAAACTAAAGCAGAACAGCGATGAAGGCCTCATGGAGCTGCTGCACGCCTCCCGTTTTGCCAGGATAATCAGGGCCTTACTTCGAGGCTAGTGCTCACATTGACTTTCACGTTTGGTATAGAGCAGAGCAGGGTGAGCTTCCAACTAGGAACTGGAAGCACAAGGTTTCTTTCGAGAAAACTCATTTTCTTCTATGAGCCGTGCCGGCTGTAAGTAAAAGCACGGTAACAACAGTGCTTTTCAGGTAGCTTCGGGGCCGCATCAACGGAGCTTTCATAATGGGAAAACTAGCCTTGTGCCATCAGTCTCTAATTTCTAGGTTGACACGCAGCATACACGCAGGAGCAGGGCTTCCTGGTTGTACGCAGTCTTCTGGTACTGAAACGGGTGCTGAAGCAAGGCCCCTAGGAGTGTTGAAAAGCTTACTACCTTGACACTAAAGCAGAACAACGATGAAGGCCTCATGGAGCCGCTGCACGCCTCTCGTTTTGCAAGGATAATCAGGGCCTTACTTCGAAGCTTGGGCTCACGTTGACTTTCACTTTAGGTATAGAGCAGAGCAGGGTGAGCTTCCAACAAGGAACTGGAAACCCAAGGTTTCTTAGGAGAAAACTCATTTTCTTCTCAGAACCATGCCGGCAGTGAGGAAAACCCCGGCAACAACAATGCTTTTCAGGTAGCTTCGAGGCCGCATGAACGGAGCTTTCATAATGGGAAAAGAAGCCTTATGCCATCAGTCTCCAATTTCTAGGTTGACACGCAGCATACACGCAGGACCAGAGCTTACTGTCTCTACGCAGTGTTCTGGTACCGAAACGGTTGCTTAAGCAAAGTCCCTAGGAGTCTTGGAAAGCTTACTACCGTGAAACTAAAGCAGAACAGCGATGAAGGCCTCATGGAGCTGCTGCACGCCTCCCGTTTTGCCAGGATAATCAGGGCCTTACTTCGAGGCTAGTGCTCACATTGACTTTCACGTTTGGTATAGAGCAGAGCAGGGTGAGCTTCCCACTAGGAACTGGAAGCACAAGGTTTCTTTCGAGAAAACTCATTTTCTTCTATGAGCCATGCCGGCTGTAAGTAAAAGCACGGTAACAACAGTGCTTTTCAGGTAGCTTCGGGGCCGCATCAACGGAGCTTTCATAATGGGAAAACTAGCCTTGTGCCATCAGTCTCTAATTTCTAGGTTGACACGCAGCATACACGCAGGAGCAGAGCTTCCTGGTTCTACGCAGTCTTCTGGTACTGAAACGGGTGCTGAAGCAAGGCCCCTAGGAGTGTTGAAAAGCTTACTACCTTGACACTAAAGCAGAACCACGATGAAGGCCTCATGGAGCCGCTGCACGCCTCTCGTTTTGCAAGGATAATCAGGGCCTTACTTCGAAGCTTGGGCTCACGTTGACTTTCACTTTAGGTATAGAGCAGAGCAGGGTGAGCTTCCAACAAGGAACTGGAAACCCAAGGTTTCTTCGGAGAAAACTCATTTTCTTCTCAGAACCATGCCGGCAGTGAGGAAAACCCCGGCAACAACAATGCTTTTCAGGTAGCTTCGAGGCCGCATGAACGGAGCTTTCATAATGGGAAAAGAAGCCTTATGCCATCAGTCTCCAATTTCTAGGTTGACACGCAGCATACACGCAGGACCAGAGCTTCCTGTCTCTACGCAGTGTTCTGGTACCGAAACGGTTGCTTAAGCAAAGTCCCTAGGAGTCTTGGAAAGCTTACTACCGTGAAACTAAAGCAGAACAGCGATGAAGGCCTCATGGAGCTGCTGCACGCCTCCCGTTTTGCCAGGATAATCAGGGCCTTACTTCGAGGCTAGTGCTCACATTGACTTTCACGTTTGGTATAGAGCAGAGCAGGGTGAGCTTCCAACTAGGAACTGGAAGCACAAGGTTTCTTTCGAGAAAACTCATTTTCTTCTATGAGCCGTGCCGGCTGTAATTAAAAGCACGGTAACAACAGTGCTTTTCAGGTAGCTTCGGGGCCGCATCAACGGAGCTTTCATAATGGGAAAACTAGCCTTGTGCCATCAGTCTCTAATTTCTAGGTTGACACGCAGCATACACGCAGGAGCAGGGCTTCCTGGTTCTACGCAGTCTTCTGGTACTGAAACGGGTGCTGAAGCAAGGCCCCTAGGAGTGTTGAAAAGCTTACTACCTTGACACTAAAGCAGAACAACGATGAAGGCCTCATGGAGCCGCTGCACGCCTCTCGTTTTGCAAGGATAATCAGGGCCTTACTTCGAAGCTTGGGCTCACGTTGACTTTCACTTTAGGTATAGAGCAGAGCAGGGTGAGCTTCCAACAAGGAACTGGAAACCCAAGGTTTCTTAGGAGAAAACTCATTTTCTTCTCAGAACCATGCCGGCAGTGAGGAAAACCCCGGCAACAACAATGCTTTTCAGGTAGCTTCGAGGCCGCATGAACGGAGCTTTCATAATGGGAAAAGAAGCCTTATGCCATCAGTCTCCAATTTCTAGGTTGACACGCAGCATACACGCAGGACCAGAGCTTACTGTCTCTACGCAGTGTTCTGGTACCGAAACGGTTGCTTAAGCAAAGTCCCTAGGAGTCTTGGAAAGCTTACTACCGTGAAACTAAAGCAGAACAGCGATGAAGGCCTCATGGAGCTGCTGCACGCCTCCCGTTTTGCCAGGATAATCAGGGCCTTACTTCGAGGCTAGTGCTCACATTGACTTTCACGTTTGGTATAGAGCAGAGCAGGGTGAGCTTCCAACTAGGAACTGGAAGCACAAGGTTTCTTTCGAGAAAACTCATTTTCTTCTATGAGCCGTGCCGGCTGTAATTAAAAGCACGGTAACAACAGTGCTTTTCAGGTAGCTTCGGGGCCGCATCAACGGAGCTTTCATAATGGGAAAACTAGCCATGTGCCATCAGTCTCTAATTTCTAGGTTGACACGCAGCATACACGCAGGAGCAGGGCTTCCTGGTTCTACGCAGTCTTCTGGTACTGAAACGGGTGCTGAAGCAAGGCCCCTAGGAGTGTTGAAAAGCTTACTACCTTGACACTAAAGCAGAACAACGATGAAGGCCTCATGGAGCCGCTGCACGCCTCTCGTTTTGCAAGGATAATCAGGGCCTTACTTCGAAGCTTGGGCTCACGTTGACTTTCACTTTAGGTATAGAGCAGAGCAGGGTGAGCTTCCAACAAGGAACTGGAAACCCAAGGTTTCTTAGGAGAAAACTCATTTTCTTCTCAGAACCATGCCGGCAGTGAGGAAAACCCCGGCAACAACAATGCTTTTCAGGTAGCTTCGAGGCCGCATGAACGGAGCTTTCATAATGGGAAAAGAAGCCTTATGCCATCAGTCTCCAATTTCTAGGTTGACACGCAGCATACACGCAGGACCAGAGCTTACTGTCTCTACGCAGTGTTCTGGTACCGAAACGGTTGCTTAAGCAAAGTCCCTAGGAGTCTTGGAAAGCTTACTACCGTGAAACTAAAGCAGAACAGCGATGAAGGCCTCATGGAGCTGCTGCACGCCTCCCGTTTTGCCAGGATAATCAGGGCCTTACTTCGAGGCTAGTGCTCACATTGACTTTCACGTTTGGTATAGAGCAGAGCAGGGTGAGCTTCCAACTAGGAACTGGAAGCACAAGGTTTCTTTCGAGAAAACTCATTTTCTTCTATGAGCCGTGCCGGCTGTAATTAAAAGCACGGTAACAACAGTGCTTTTCAGGTAGCTTCGGGGCCGCATCAACGGAGCTTTCATAATGGGAAAACTAGCCATGTGCCATCAGTCTCTAATTTCTAGGTTGACACGCAGCATACACGCAGGAGCAGGGCTTCCTGGTTCTACGCAGTCTTCTGGTACTGAAACGGGTGCTGAAGCAAGGCCCCTAGGAGTGTTGAAAAGCTTACTACCTTGACACTAAAGCAGAACAACGATGAAGGCCTCATGGAGCCGCTGCACGCCTCTCGTTTTGCAAGGATAATCAGGGCCTTACTTCGAAGCTTGGGCTCACGTTGACTTTCACTTTAGGTATAGAGCAGAGCAGGGTGAGCTTCCAACAAGGAACTGGAAACCCAAGGTTTCTTAGGAGAAAACTCATTTTCTTCTCAGAACCATGCCGGCAGTGAGGAAAACCCCGGCAACAACAATGCTTTTCAGGTAGCTTCGAGGCCGCATGAACGGAGCTTTCATAATGGGAAAAGAAGCCTTATGCCATCAGTCTCCAATTTCTAGGTTGACACGCAGCATACACGCAGGACCAGAGCTTACTGTCTCTACGCAGTGTTCTGGTACCGAAACGGTTGCTTAAGCAAAGTCCCTAGGAGTCTTGGAAAGCTTACTACCGTGAAACTAAAGCAGAACAGCGATGAAGGCCTCATGGAGCTGCTGCACGCCTCCCGTTTTGCCAGGATAATCAGGGCCTTACTTCGAGGCTAGTGCTCACATTGACTTTCACGTTTGGTATAGAGCAGAGCAGGGTGAGCTTCCAACTAGGAACTGGAAGCACAAGGTTTCTTTCGAGAAAACTCATTTTCTTCTATGAGCCGTGCCGGCTGTAAGTAAAAGCACGGTAACAACAGTGCTTTTCAGGTAGCTTCGGGGCCGCATCAACGGAGCTTTCATAATGGGAAAACTAGCCTTGTGCCATCAGTCTCTAATTTCTAGGTTGACACGCAGCATACACGCAGGAGCAGGGCTTCCTGGTTCTACGCAGTGTTCTGGTACTGAAACGGGTGCTGAAGCAAGGCCCCTAGGAGTGTTGAAAAGCTTACTACCTTGACACTAAAGCAGAACAACGATGAAGGCCTCATGGAGCCGCTGCACGCCTCTCGTTTTGCAAGGATAATCAGGGCCTTACTTCGAAGCTTGGGCTCACGTTGACTTTCACTTTAGGTATAGAGCAGAGCAGGGTGAGCTTCCAACAAGGAACTGGAAACCCAAGGTTTCTTAGGAGAAAACTCATTTTCTTCTCAGAACCATGCCGGCAGTGAGGAAAACCCCGGCAACAACAATGCTTTTCAGGTAGCTTCGAGGCCGCATGAACGGAGCTTTCATAATGGGAAAAGAAGCCTTATGCCATCAGTCTCCAATTTCTAGGTTGACACGCAGCATACACGCAGGACCAGAGCTTACTGTCTCTACGCAGTGTTCTGGTACCGAAACGGTTGCTTAAGCAAAGTCCCTAGGAGTCTTGGAAAGCTTACTACCGTGAAACTAAAGCAGAACAGCGATGAAGGCCTCATGGAGCTGCTGCACGCCTCCCGTTTTGCCAGGATAATCAGGGCCTTACTTCGAGGCTAGTGCTCACATTGACTTTCACGTTTGGTATAGAGCAGAGCAGGGTGAGCTTCCAACTAGGAACTGGAAGCACAAGGTTTCTTTCGAGAAAACTCATTTTCTTCTATGAGCCGTGCCGGCTGTAATTAAAAGCACGGTAACAACAGTGCTTTTCAGGTAGCTTCGGGGCCGCATCAACGGAGCTTTCATAATGGGAAAACTAGCCATGTGCCATCAGTCTCTAATTTCTAGGTTGACACGCAGCATACACGCAGGAGCAGGGCTTCCTGGTTCTACGCAGTCTTCTGGTACTGAAACGGGTGCTGAAGCAAGGCCCCTAGGAGTGTTGAAAAGCTTACTACCTTGACACTAAAGCAGAACAACGATGAAGGCCTCATGGAGCCGCTGCACGCCTCTCGTTTTGCAAGGATAATCAGGGCCTTACTTCGAAGCTTGGGCTCACGTTGACTTTCACTTTAGGTATAGAGCAGAGCAGGGTGAGCTTCCAACAGGGAACTGGAAACCCAAGGTTTCTTAGGAGAAAACTCATTTTCTTCTCAGAACCATGCCGGCAGTGAGGAAAACCCCGGCAACAACAATGCTTTTCAGGTAGCTTCGAGGCCGCATGAACGGAGCTTTCATAATGGGAAAAGAAGCCTTATGCCATCAGTCTCCAATTTCTAGGTTGACACGCAGCATACACGCAGGACCAGAGCTTACTGTCTCTACGCAGTGTTCTGGTACCGAAACGGTTGCTTAAGCAAAGTCCCTAGGAGTCTTGGAAAGCTTACTACCGTGAAACTAAAGCAGAACAGCGATGAAGGCCTCATGGAGCTGCTGCACGCCTCCCGTTTTGCCAGGATAATCAGGGCCTTACTTCGAGGCTAGTGCTCACATTGACTTTCACGTTTGGTATAGAGCAGAGCAGGGTGAGCTTCCAACTAGGAACTGGAAGCACAAGGTTTCTTTCGAGAAAACTCATTTTCTTCTATGAGCCGTGCCGGCTGTAAGTAAAAGCACGGTAACAACAGTGCTTTTCACGTAGCTTCGGGGCCGCATCAACGGAGCTTTCATAATGGGAAAACTAGCCTTGTGCCATCAGTCTCTAATTTCTAGGTTGACACGCAGCATACACGCAGGAGCAGGGCTTCCTGGTTGTACGCAGTGTTCTGGTACTGAAACGGGTGCTGAAGCAAGGCCCCTAGGAGTGTTGAAAAGCTTACTACCTTGACACTAAAGCAGAACAACGATGAAGGCCTCATGGAGCCGCTGCACGCCTCTCGTTTTGC
Source organism: Eubalaena glacialis (assembly GCF_028564815.1). NCBI lineage: Eukaryota > Metazoa > Chordata > Mammalia > Artiodactyla > Balaenidae > Eubalaena > Eubalaena glacialis. Next base: position 84,221,638 of record NC_083726.1, on the reverse strand, counting down.
AAGGATAATCAGGGCCTTACTTCGAAGCTTGGGCTCACGTTGACTTTCACTTTAGGTATAGAGCAGAGCAGGGTGAGCTTCCAACAAGGAACTGGAAACCCAAGGTTTCTTAGGAGAAAACTCATTTTCTTCTCAGAACCATGCCGGCAGTGAGGAAAACCCCGGCAACAACAATGCTTTTCAGGTAGCTTCGAGGCCGCATGAACGGAGCTTTCATAATGGGAAAAGAAGCCTTATGCCATCAGTCTCCAATTTCTAGGTTGACACGCAGCATACACGCAGGACCAGAGCTTACTGTCTCTACGCAGTGTTCTGGTACCGAAACGGTTGCTTAAGCAAAGTCCCTAGGAGTCTTGGAAAGCTTACTACCGTGAAACTAAAGCAGAACAGCGATGAAGGCCTCATGGAGCTGCTGCACGCCTCCCGTTTTGCCAGGATAATCAGGGCCTTACTTCGAGGCTAGTGCTCACATTGACTTTCACGTTTGGTATAGAGCAGAGCAGGGTGAGCTTCCAACTAGGAACTGGAAGCACAAGGTTTCTTTCGAGAAAACTCATTTTCTTCTATGAGCCGTGCCGGCTGTAAGTAAAAGCACGGTAACAACAGTGCTTTTCAGGTAGCTTCGGGGCCGCATCAACGGAGCTTTCATAATGGGAAAACTAGCCTTGTGCCATCAGTCTCTAATTTCTAGGTTGACACGCAGCATACACGCAGGAGCAGGGCTTCCTGGTTCTACGCAGTGTTCTGGTACTGAAACGGGTGCTGAAGCAAGGCCCCTAGGAGTGTTGAAAAGCTTACTACCTTGACACTAAAGCAGAACAACGATGAAGGCCTCATGGAGCCGCTGCACGCCTCTCGTTTTGCAAGGATAATCAGGGCCTTACTTCGAAGCTTGGGCTCACGTTGACTTTCACTTTAGGTATAGAGCAGAGCAGGGTGAGCTTCCAACAAGGAACTGGAAACCCAAGGTTTCTTAGGAGAAAACTCATTTTCTTCTCAGAACCATGCCGGCAGTGAGGAAAACCCCGGCAACAACAATGCTTTTCAGGTAGCTTCGAGGCCGCATGAACGGAGCTTTCATAATGGGAAAAGAAGCCTTATGCCATCAGTCTCCAATTTCTAGGTTGACACGCAGCATACACGCAGGACCAGAGCTTACTGTCTCTACGCAGTGTTCTGGTACCGAAACGGTTGCTTAAGCAAAGTCCCTAGGAGTCTTGGAAAGCTTACTACCGTGAAACTAAAGCAGAACAGCGATGAAGGCCTCATGGAGCTGCTGCACGCCTCCCGTTTTGCCAGGATAATCAGGGCCTTACTTCGAGGCTAGTGCTCACATTGACTTTCACGTTTGGTATAGAGCAGAGCAGGGTGAGCTTCCAACTAGGAACTGGAAGCACAAGGTTTCTTTCGAGAAAACTCATTTTCTTCTATGAGCCGTGCCGGCTGTAAGTAAAAGCACGGTAACAACAGTGCTTTTCACGTAGCTTCGGGGCCGCATCAACGGAGCTTTCATAATGGGAAAACTAGCCTTGTGTCATCAGTCTCTAATTTTTAGGTTGACACGCAGCATACACGCAGGAGCAGGGCTTCCTGGTTCTACGCAGTCTTCTGGTACTGAAACGGGTGCTGAAGCAAGGCCCCTAGGAGTGTTGAAAAGCTTACTACCTTGACACTAAAGCAGAACAACGATGAAGGCCTCATGGAGCCGCTGCACGCCTCTCGTTTTGCAAGGATAATCAGGGCCTTACTTCGAAGCTTGGGCTCACGTTGACTTTCACTTTAGGTATAGAGCAGAGCAGGGTGAGCTTCCAACAAGGAACTGGAAACCCAAGGTTTCTTAGGAGAAAACTCATTTTCTTCTCAGAACCATGCCGGCAGTGAGGAAAACCCCGGCAACAACAATGCTTTTCAGGTAGCTTCGAGGCCGCATGAACGGAGCTTTCATAATGGGAAAAGAAGCCTTATGCCATCAGTCTCCAATTTCTAGGTTGACACGCAGCATACACGCAGGACCAGAGCTTACTGTCTCTACGCAGTGTTCTGGTACCGAAACGGTTGCTTAAGCAAAGTCCCTAGGAGTCTTGGAAAGCTTACTACCGTGAAACTAAAGCAGAACAGCGATGAAGGCCTCATGGAGCTGCTGCACGCCTCCCGTTTTGCCAGGATAATCAGGGCCTTACTTCGAGGCTAGTGCTCACATTGACTTTCACGTTTGGTATAGAGCAGAGCAGGGTGAGCTTCCAACTAGGAACTGGAAGCACAAGGTTTCTTTCGAGAAAACTCATTTTCTTCTATGAGCCGTGCCGGCTGTAAGTAAAAGCACGGTAACAACAGTGCTTTTCAGGTAGCTTCGGGGCCGCATCAACGGAGCTTTCATAATGGGAAAACTAGCCTTGTGCCATCAGTCTCTAATTTCTAGGTTGACACGCAGCATACACGCAGGAGCAGGGCTTCCTGGTTCTACGCGGTGTTCTGGTACTGAAACGGGTGCTGAAGCAAGGCCCCTAGGAGTGTTGAAAAGCTTACTACCTTGACACTAAAGCAGAACAACGATGAAGGCCTCATGGAGCCGCTGCACGCCTCTCGTTTTGCAAGGATAATCAGGGCCTTACTTCGAAGCTTGGGCTCACGTTGACTTTCACTTTAGGTATAGAGCAGAGCAGGGTGAGCTTCCAACAAGGAACTGGAAACCCAAGGTTTCTTAGGAGAAAACTCATTTTCTTCTCAGAACCATGCCGGCAGTGAGGAAAACCCCGGCAACAACAATGCTTTTCAGGTAGCTTCGAGGCCGCATGAACGGAGCTTTCATAATGGGAAAAGAAGCCTTATGCCATCAGTCTCCAATTTCTAGGTTGACACGCAGCATACACGCAGGACCAGAGCTTACTGTCTCTACGCAGTGTTCTGGTACCGAAACGGTTGCTTAAGCAAAGTCCCTAGGAGTCTTGGAAAGCTTACTACCGTGAAACTAAAGCAGAACAGCGATGAAGGCCTCATGGAGCTGCTGCACGCCTCCCGTTTTGCCAGGATAATCAGGGCCTTACTTCGAGGCTAGTGCTCACATTGACTTTCACGTTTGGTATAGAGCAGAGCAGGGTGAGCTTCCAACTAGGAACTGGAAGCACAAGGTTTCTTTCGAGAAAACTCATTTTCTTCTATGAGCCGTGCCGGCTGTAAGTAAAAGCACGGTAACAACAGTGCTTTTCAGGTAGCTTCGGGGCCGCATCAACGGAGCTTTCATAATGGGAAAACTAGCCTTGTGCCATCAGTCTCTAATTTCTAGGTTGACACGCAGCATACACGCAGGAGCAGGGCTTCCTGGTTGTACGCAGTCTTCTGGTACTGAAACGGGTGCTGAAGCAAGGCCCCTAGGAGTGTTGAAAAGCTTACTACCTTGACACTAAAGCAGAACAACGATGAAGGCCTCATGGAGCCGCTGCACGCCTCTCGTTTTGCAAGGATAATCAGGGCCTTACTTCGAAGCTTGGGCTCACGTTGACTTTCACTTTAGGTATAGAGCAGAGCAGGGTGAGCTTCCAACAAGGAACTGGAAACCCAAGGTTTCTTCGGAGAAAACTCATTTTCTTCTCAGAACCATGCCGGCAGTGAGGAAAACCCCGGCAACAACAATGCTTTTCAGGTAGCTTCGAGGCCGCATGAACGGAGCTTTCATAATGGGAAAAGAAGCCTTATGCCATCAGTCTCCAATTTCTAGGTTGACACGCAGCATACACGCAGGACCAGAGCTTACTGTCTCTACGCAGTGTTCTGGTACCGAAACGGTTGCTTAAGCAAAGTCCCTAGGAGTCTTGGAAAGCTTACTACCGTGAAACTAAAGCAGAACAGCGATGAAGGCCTCATGGAGCTGCTGCACGCCTCCCGTTTTGCCAGGATAATCAGGGCCTTACTTCGAGGCTAGTGCTCACATTGACTTTCACGTTTGGTATAGAGCAGAGCAGGGTGAGCTTCCAACTAGGAACTGGAAGCACAAGGTTTCTTTCGAGAAAACTCATTTTCTTCTATGAGCCGTGCCGGCTGTAAGTAAAAGCACGGTAACAACAGTGCTTTTCAGGTAGCTTCGGGGCCGCATCAACGGAGCTTTCATAATGGGAAAACTAGCCTTGTGCCATCAGTCTCTAATTTCTAGGTTGACACGCAGCATACACGCAGGAGCAGGGCTTCCTGGTTCTACGCGGTGTTCTGGTACTGAAACGGGTGCTGAAGCAAGGCCCCTAGGAGTGTTGAAAAGCTTACTACCTTGACACTAAAGCAGAACAACGATGAAGGCCTCATGGAGCCGCTGCACGCCTCTCGTTTTGCAAGGGTAATCAGGGCCTTACTTCGAAGCTTGGGCTCACGTTGACTTTCACTTTAGGTATAGAGCAGAGCAGGGTGAGCTTCCAACAAGGAACTGGAAACCCAAGGTTTCTTAGGAGAAAACTCATTTTCTTCTCAGAACCATGCCGGCAGTGAGGAAAACCCCGGCAACAACAATGCTTTTCAGGTAGCTTCGAGGCCGCATGAACGGAGCTTTCATAATGGGAAAAGAAGCCTTATGCCATCAGTCTCCAATTTCTAGGTTGACACGCAGCATACACGCAGGACCAGAGCTTACTGTCTCTACGCAGTGTTCTGGTACCGAAACGGTTGCTTAAGCAAAGTCCCTAGGAGTCTTGGAAAGCTTACTACCGTGAAACTAAAGCAGAACAGCGATGAAGGCCTCATGGAGCTGCTGCACGCCTCCCGTTTTGCCAGGATAATCAGGGCCTTACTTCGAGGCTAGTGCTCACATTGACTTTCACGTTTGGTATAGAGCAGAGCAGGGTGAGCTTCCAACTAGGAACTGGAAGCACAAGGTTTCTTTCGAGAAAACTCATTTTCTTCTATGAGCCGTGCCGGCTGTAAGTAAAAGCACGGTAACAACAGTGCTTTTCAGGTAGCTTCGGGGCCGCATCAACGGAGCTTTCATAATGGGAAAACTAGCCTTGTGCCATCAGTCTCTAATTTCTAGGTTGACACGCAGCATACACGCAGGAGCAGGGCTTCCTGGTTCTACGCGGTGTTCTGGTACTGAAACGGGTGCTGAAGCAAGGCCCCTAGGAGTGTTGAAAAGCTTACTACCTTGACACTAAAGCAGAACAACGATGAAGGCCTCATGGAGCCGCTGCACGCCTCTCGTTTTGCAAGGATAATCAGGGCCTTACTTCGAAGCTTGGGCTCACGTTGACTTTCACTTTAGGTATAGAGCAGAGCAGGGTGAGCTTCCAACAAGGAACTGGAAACCCAAGGTTTCTTAGGAGAAAACTCATTTTCTTCTCAGAACCATGCCGGCAGTGAGGAAAACCCCGGCAACAACAATGCTTTTCAGGTAGCTTCGAGGCCGCATGAACGGAGCTTTCATAATGGGAAAAGAAGCCTTATGCCATCAGTCTCCAATTTCTAGGTTGACACGCAGCATACACGCAGGACCAGAGCTTACTGTCTCTACGCAGTGTTCTGGTACCGAAACGGTTGCTTAAGCAAAGTCCCTAGGAGTCTTGGAAAGCTTACTACCGTGAAACTAAAGCAGAACAGCGATGAAGGCCTCATGGAGCTGCTGCACGCCTCCCGTTTTGCCAGGATAATCAGGGCCTTACTTCGAGGCTAGTGCTCACATTGACTTTCACGTTTGGTATAGAGCAGAGCAGGGTGAGCTTCCAACTAGGAACTGGAAGCACAAGGTTTCTTTCGAGAAAACTCATTTTCTTCTATGAGCCGTGCCGGCTGTAATTAAAAGCACGGTAACAACAGTGCTTTTCAGGTAGCTTCGGGGCCGCATCAACGGAGCTTTCATAATGGGAAAACTAGCCATGTGCCATCAGTCTCTAATTTCTAGGTTGACACGCAGCATACACGCAGGAGCAGGGCTTCCTGGTTCTACGCAGTCTTCTGGTACTGAAACGGGTGCTGAAGCAAGGCCCCTAGGAGTGTTGAAAAGCTTACTACCTTGACACTAAAGCAGAACAACGATGAAGGCCTCATGGAGCCGCTGCACGCCTCTCGTTTTGCAAGGATAATCAGGGCCTTACTTCGAAGCTTGGGCTCACGTTGACTTTCACTTTAGGTATAGAGCAGAGCAGGGTGAGCTTCCAACAAGGAACTGGAAACCCAAGGTTTCTTAGGAGAAAACTCATTTTCTTCTCAGAACCATGCCGGCAGTGAGGAAAACCCCGGCAACAACAATGCTTTTCAGGTAGCTTCGAGGCCGCATGAACGGAGCTTTCATAATGGGAAAAGAAGCCTTATGCCATCAGTCTCCAATTTCTAGGTTGACACGCAGCATACACGCAGGACCAGAGCTTACTGTCTCTACGCAGTGTTCTGGTACCGAAACGGTTGCTTAAGCAAAGTCCCTAGGAGTCTTGGAAAGCTTACTACCGTGAAACTAAAGCAGAACAGCGATGAAGGCCTCATGGAGCTGCTGCACGCCTCCCGTTTTGCCAGGATAATCAGGGCCTTACTTCGAGGCTAGTGCTCACATTGACTTTCACGTTTGGTATAGAGCAGAGCAGGGTGAGCTTCCAACTAGGAACTGGAAGCACAAGGTTTCTTTCGAGAAAACTCATTTTCTTCTATGAGCCGTGCCGGCTGTAAGTAAAAGCACGGTAACAACAGTGCTTTTCAGGTAGCTTCGGGGCCGCATCAACGGAGCTTTCATAATGGGAAAACTAGCCTTGTGCCATCAGTCTCTAATTTCTAGGTTGACACGCAGCATACACGCAGGAGCAGGGCTTCCTGGTTCTACGCGGTGTTCTGGTACTGAAACGGGTGCTGAAGCAAGGCCCCTAGGAGTGTTGAAAAGCTTACTACCTTGACACTAAAGCAGAACAACGATGAAGGCCTCATGGAGCCGCTGCACGCCTCTCGTTTTGCAAGGGTAATCAGGGCCTTACTTCGAAGCTTGGGCTCACGTTGACTTTCACTTTAGGTATAGAGCAGAGCAGGGTGAGCTTCCAACAAGGAACTGGAAACCCAAGGTTTCTTAGGAGAAAACTCATTTTCTTCTCAGAACCATGCCGGCAGTGAGGAAAACCCCGGCAACAACAATGCTTTTCAGGTAGCTTCGAGGCCGCATGAACGGAGCTTTCATAATGGGAAAAGAAGCCTTATGCCATCAGTCTCCAATTTCTAGGTTGACACGCAGCATACACGCAGGACCAGAGCTTACTGTCTCTACGCAGTGTTCTGGTACCGAAACGGTTGCTTAAGCAAAGTCCCTAGGAGTCTTGGAAAGCTTACTACCGTGAAACTAAAGCAGAACAGCGATGAAGGCCTCATGGAGCTGCTGCACGCCTCCCGTTTTGCCAGGATAATCAGGGCCTTACTTCGAGGCTAGTGCTCACATTGACTTTCACGTTTGGTATAGAGCAGAGCAGGGTGAGCTTCCAACTAGGAACTGGAAGCACAAGGTTTCTTTCGAGAAAACTCATTTTCTTCTATGAGCCGTGCCGGCTGTAAGTAAAAGCACGGTAACAACAGTGCTTTTCAGGTAGCTTCGGGGCCGCATCAACGGAGCTTTCATAATGGGAAAACTAGCCTTGTGCCATCAGTCTCTAATTTCTAGGTTGACACGCAGCATACACGCAGGAGCAGAGCTTCCTGGTTCTACGCAGTCTTCTGGTACTGAAACGGGTGCTGAAGCAAGGCCCCTAGGAGTGTTGAAAAGCTTACTACCTTGACACTAAAGCAGAACAACGATGAAGGCCTCATGGAGCCGCTGCACGCCTCTCGTTTTGCAAGGATAATCAGGGCCTTACTTCGAAGCTTGGGCTCACGTTGACTTTCACTTTAGGTATAGAGCAGAGCAGGGTGAGCTTCCAACAAGGAACTGGAAACCCAAGGTTTCTTAGGAGAAAACTCATTTTCTTCTCAGAACCATGCCGGCAGTGAGGAAAACCCCGGCAACAACAATGCTTTTCAGGTAGCTTCGAGGCCGCATGAACGGAGCTTTCATAATGGGAAAAGAAGCCTTATGCCATCAGTCTCCAATTTCTAGGTTGACACGCAGCATACACGCAGGACCAGAGCTTACTGTCTCTACGCAGTGTTCTGGTACCGAAACGGTTGCTTAAGCAAAGTCCCTAGGAGTCTTGGAAAGCTTACTACCGTGAAACTAAAGCAGAACAGCGATGAAGGCCTCATGGAGCTGCTGCACGCCTCCCGTTTTGCCAGGATAATCAGGGCCTTACTTCGAGGCTAGTGCTCACATTGACTTTCACGTTTGGTATAGAGCAGAGCAGGGTGAGCTTCCAACTAGGAACTGGAAGCACAAGGTTTCTTTCGAGAAAACTCATTTTCTTCTATGAGCCGTGCCGGCTGTAAGTAAAAGCACGGTAACAACAGTGCTTTTCAGGTAGCTTCGGGGCCGCATCAACGGAGCTTTCATAATGGGAAAACTAGCCTTGTGCCATCAGTCTCTAATTTCTAGGTTGACACGCAGCATACACGCAGGAGCAGGGCTTCCTGGTTCTACGCGGTGTTCTGGTACTGAAACGGGTGCTGAAGCAAGGCCCCTAGGAGTGTTGAAAAGCTTACTACCTTGACACTAAAGCAGAACAACGATGAAGGCCTCATGGAGCCGCTGCACGCCTCTCGTTTTGCAAGGGTAATCAGGGCCTTACTTCGAAGCTTGGGCTCACGTTGACTTTCACTTTAGGTATAGAGCAGAGCAGGGTGAGCTTCCAACAAGGAACTGGAAACCCAAGGTTTCTTAGGAGAAAACTCATTTTCTTCTCAGAACCATGCCGGCAGTGAGGAAAACCCCGGCAACAACAATGCTTTTCAGGTAGCTTCGAGGCCGCATGAACGGAGCTTTCATAATGGGAAAAGAAGCCTTATGCCATCAGTCTCCAATTTCTAGGTTGACACGCAGCATACACGCAGGACCAGAGCTTACTGTCTCTACGCAGTGTTCTGGTACCGAAACGGTTGCTTAAGCAAAGTCCCTAGGAGTCTTGGAAAGCTTACTACCGTGAAACTAAAGCAGAACAGCGATGAAGGCCTCATGGAGCTGCTGCACGCCTCCCGTTTTGCCAGGATAATCAGGGCCTTACTTCGAGGCTAGTGCTCACATTGACTTTCACGTTTGGTATAGAGCAGAGCAGGGTGAGCTTCCAACTAGGAACTGGAAGCACAAGGTTTCTTTCGAGAAAACTCATTTTCTTCTATGAGCCGTGCCGGCTGTAAGTAAAAGCACGGTAACAACAGTGCTTTTCAGGTAGCTTCGGGGCCGCATCAACGGAGCTTTCATAATGGGAAAACTAGCCTTGTGCCATCAGTCTGTAATTTCTAGGTTGACACGCAGCATACACGCAGGAGCAGAGCTTCCTGGTTCTACGCAGTCTTCTGGTACTGAAACGGGTGCTGAAGCAAGGCCCCTAGGAGTGTTGAAAAGCTTACTACCTTGACACTAAAGCAGAACAACGATGAAGGCCTCATGGAGCCGCTGCACGCCTCTCGTTTTGCAAGGATAATCAGGGCCTTACTTCGAAGCTTGGGCTCACGTTGACTTTCACTTTAGGTATAGAGCAGAGCAGGGTGAGCTTCCAACAAGGAACTGGAAACCCAAGGTTTCTTAGGAGAAAACTCATTTTCTTCTCAGAACCATGCCGGCAGTGAGGAAAACCCCGGCAACAACAATGCTTTTCAGGTAGCTTCGAGGCCGCATGAACGGAGCTTTCATAATGGGAAAAGAAGCCTTATGCCATCAGTCTCCAATTTCTAGGTTGACACGCAGCATACACGCAGGACCAGAGCTTACTGTCTCTACGCAGTGTTCTGGTACCGAAACGGTTGCTTAAGCAAAGTCCCTAGGAGTCTTGGAAAGCTTACTACCGTGAAACTAAAGCAGAACAGCGATGAAGGCCTCATGGAGCTGCTGCACGCCTCCCGTTTTGCCAGGATAATCAGGGCCTTACTTCGAGGCTAGTGCTCACATTGACTTTCACGTTTGGTATAGAGCAGAGCAGGGTGAGCTTCCAACTAGGAACTGGAAGCACAAGGTTTCTTTCGAGAAAACTCATTTTCTTCTATGAGCCGTGCCGGCTGTAAGTAAAAGCACGGTAACAACAGTGCTTTTCAGGTAGCTTCGGGGCCGCATCAACGGAGCTTTCATAATGGGAAAACTAGCCTTGTGCCATCAGTCTCTAATTTCTAGGTTGACACGCAGCATACACGCAGGAGCAGGGCTTCCTGGTTCTACGCAGTGTTCTGGTACTGAAACGGGTGCTGAAGCAAGGCCCCTAGGAGTGTTGAAAAGCTTACTACCTTGACACTAAAGCAGAACAACGATGAAGGCCTCATGGAGCCGCTGCACGCCTCTCGTTTTGCAAGGATAATCAGGGCCTTACTTCGAAGCTTGGGCTCACGTTGACTTTCACTTTAGGTATAGAGCAGAGCAGGGTGAGCTTCCAACAAGGAACTGGAAACCCAAGGTTTCTTAGGAGAAAACTCATTTTCTTCTCAGAACCATGCCGGCAGTGAGGAAAACCCCGGCAACAACAATGCTTTTCAGGTAGCTTCGAGGCCGCATGAACGGAGCTTTCATAATGGGAAAAGAAGCCTTATGCCATCAGTCTCCAATTTCTAGGTTGACACGCAGCATACACGCAGGACCAGAGCTTACTGTCTCTACGCAGTGTTCTGGTACCGAAACGGTTGCTTAAGCAAAGTCCCTAGGAGTCTTGGAAAGCTTACTACCGTGAAACTAAAGCAGAACAGCGATGAAGGCCTCATGGAGCTGCTGCACGCCTCCCGTTTTGCCAGGATAATCAGGGCCTTACTTCGAGGCTAGTGCTCACATTGACTTTCACGTTTGGTATAGAGCAGAGCAGGGTGAGCTTCCAACTAGGAACTGGAAGCACAAGGTTTCTTTCGAGAAAACTCATTTTCTTCTATGAGCCGTGCCGGCTGTAAGTAAAAGCACGGTAACAACAGTGCTTTTCACGTAGCTTCGGGGCCGCATCAACGGAGCTTTCATAATGGGAAAACTAGCCTTGTGTCATCAGTCTCTAATTTTTAGGTTGACACGCAGCATACACGCAGGAGCAGGGCTTCCTGGTTCTACGCAGTCTTCTGGTACTGAAACGGGTGCTGAAGCAAGGCCCCTAGGAGTGTTGAAAAGCTTACTACCTTGACACTAAAGCAGAACAACGATGAAGGCCTCATGGAGCCGCTGCACGCCTCTCGTTTTGCAAGGATAATCAGGGCCTTACTTCGAAGCTTGGGCTCACGTTGACTTTCACTTTAGGTATAGAGCAGAGCAGGGTGAGCTTCCAACAAGGAACTGGAAACCCAAGGTTTCTTAGGAGAAAACTCATTTTCTTCTCAGAACCATGCCGGCAGTGAGGAAAACCCCGGCAACAACAATGCTTTTCAGGTAGCTTCGAGGCCGCATGAACGGAGCTTTCATAATGGGAAAAGAAGCCTTATGCCATCAGTCTCCAATTTCTAGGTTGACACGCAGCATACACGCAGGACCAGAGCTTACTGTCTCTACGCAGTGTTCTGGTACCGAAACGGTTGCTTAAGCAAAGTCCCTAGGAGTCTTGGAAAGCTTACTACCGTGAAACTAAAGCAGAACAGCGATGAAGGCCTCATGGAGCTGCTGCACGCCTCCCGTTTTGCCAGGATAATCAGGGCCTTACTTCGAGGCTAGTGCTCACATTGACTTTCACGTTTGGTATAGAGCAGAGCAGGGTGAGCTTCCAACTAGGAACTGGAAGCACAAGGTTTCTTTCGAGAAAACTCATTTTCTTCTATGAGCCGTGCCGGCTGTAAGTAAAAGCACGGTAACAACAGTGCTTTTCAGGTAGCTTCGGGGCCGCATCAACGGAGCTTTCATAATGGGAAAACTAGCCTTGTGCCATCAGTCTCTAATTTCTAGGTTGACACGCAGCATACACGCAGGAGCAGGGCTTCCTGGTTCTACGCAGTGTTCTGGTACTGAAACGGGTGCTGAAGCAAGGCCCCTAGGAGTGTTGAAAAGCTTACTACCTTGACACTAAAGCAGAACAACGATGAAGGCCTCATGGAGCCGCTGCACGCCTCTCGTTTTGCAAGGATAATCAGGGCCTTACTTCGAAGCTTGGGCTCACGTTGACTTTCACTTTAGGTATAGAGCAGAGCAGGGTGAGCTTCCAACAAGGAACTGGAAACCCAAGGTTTCTTAGGAGAAAACTCATTTTCTTCTCAGAACCATGCCGGCAGTGAGGAAAACCCCGGCAACAACAATGCTTTTCAGGTAGCTTCGAGGCCGCATGAACGGAGCTTTCATAATGGGAAAAGAAGCCTTATGCCATCAGTCTCCAATTTCTAGGTTGACACGCAGCATACACGCAGGACCAGAGCTTACTGTCTCTACGCAGTGTTCTGGTACCGAAACGGTTGCTTAAGCAAAGTCCCTAGGAGTCTTGGAAAGCTTACTACCGTGAAACTAAAGCAGAACAGCGATGAAGGCCTCATGGAGCTGCTGCACGCCTCCCGTTTTGCCAGGATAATCAGGGCCTTACTTCGAGGCTAGTGCTCACATTGACTTTCACGTTTGGTATAGAGCAGAGCAGGGTGAGCTTCCAACTAGGAACTGGAAGCACAAGGTTTCTTTCGAGAAAACTCATTTTCTTCTATGAGCCGTGCCGGCTGTAAGTAAAAGCACGGTAACAACAGTGCTTTTCACGTAGCTTCGGGGCCGCATCAACGGAGCTTTCATAATGGGAAAACTAGCCTTGTGTCATCAGTCTCTAATTTTTAGGTTGACACGCAGCATACACGCAGGAGCAGGGCTTCCTGGTTCTACGCAGTCTTCTGGTACTGAAACGGGTGCTGAAGCAAGGCCCCTAGGAGTGTTGAAAAGCTTACTACCTTGACACTAAAGCAGAACAACGATGAAGGCCTCATGGAGCCGCTGCACGCCTCTCGTTTTGCAAGGATAATCAGGGCCTTACTTCGAAGCTTGGGCTCACGTTGACTTTCACTTTAGGTATAGAGCAGAGCAGGGTGAGCTTCCAACAAGGAACTGGAAACCCAAGGTTTCTTAGGAGAAAACTCATTTTCTTCTCAGAACCATGCCGGCAGTGAGGAAAACCCCGGCAACAACAATGCTTTTCAGGTAGCTTCGAGGCCGCATGAACGGAGCTTTCATAATGGGAAAAGAAGCCTTATGCCATCAGTCTCCAATTTCTAGGTTGACACGCAGCATACACGCAGGACCAGAGCTTACTGTCTCTACGCAGTGTTCTGGTACCGAAACGGTTGCTTAAGCAAAGTCCCTAGGAGTCTTGGAAAGCTTACTACCGTGAAACTAAAGCAGAACAGCGATGAAGGCCTCATGGAGCTGCTGCACGCCTCCCGTTTTGCCAGGATAATCAGGGCCTTACTTCGAGGCTAGTGCTCACATTGACTTTCACGTTTGGTATAGAGCAGAGCAGGGTGAGCTTCCAACTAGGAACTGGAAGCACAAGGTTTCTTTCGAGAAAACTCATTTTCTTCTATGAGCCGTGCCGGCTGTAAGTAAAAGCACGGTAACAACAGTGCTTTTCAGGTAGCTTCGGGGCCGCATCAACGGAGCTTTCATAATGGGAAAACTAGCCTTGTGCCATCAGTCTCTAATTTCTAGGTTGACACGCAGCATACACGCAGGAGCAGGGCTTCCTGGTTCTACGCGGTGTTCTGGTACTGAAACGGGTGCTGAAGCAAGGCCCCTAGGAGTGTTGAAAAGCTTACTACCTTGACACTAAAGCAGAACAACGATGAAGGCCTCATGGAGCCGCTGCACGCCTCTCGTTTTGCAAGGGTAATCAGGGCCTTACTTCGAAGCTTGGGCTCACGTTGACTTTCACTTTAGGTATAGAGCAGAGCAGGGTGAGCTTCCAACAAGGAACTGGAAACCCAAGGTTTCTTAGGAGAAAACTCATTTTCTTCTCAGAACCATGCCGGCAGTGAGGAAAACCCCGGCAACAACAATGCTTTTCAGGTAGCTTCGAGGCCGCATGAACGGAGCTTTCATAATGGGAAAAGAAGCCTTATGCCATCAGTCTCCAATTTCTAGGTTGACACGCAGCATACACGCAGGACCAGAGCTTACTGTCTCTACGCAGTGTTCTGGTACCGAAACGGTTGCTTAAGCAAAGTCCCTAGGAGTCTTGGAAAGCTTACTACCGTGAAACTAAAGCAGAACAGCGATGAAGGCCTCATGGAGCTGCTGCACGCCTCCCGTTTTGCCAGGATAATCAGGGCCTTACTTCGAGGCTAGTGCTCACATTGACTTTCACGTTTGGTATAGAGCAGAGCAGGGTGAGCTTCCAACTAGGAACTGGAAGCACAAGGTTTCTTTCGAGAAAACTCATTTTCTTCTATGAGCCGTGCCGGCTGTAAGTAAAAGCACGGTAACAACAGTGCTTTTCAGGTAGCTTCGGGGCCGCATCAACGGAGCTTTCATAATGGGAAAACTAGCCTTGTGCCATCAGTCTCTAATTTCTAGGTTGACACGCAGCATACACGCAGGAGCAGAGCTTCCTGGTTCTACGCAGTCTTCTGGTACTGAAACGGGTGCTGAAGCAAGGCCCCTAGGAGTGTTGAAAAGCTTACTACCTTGACACTAAAGCAGAACAACGATGAAGGCCTCATGGAGCCGCTGCACGCCTCTCGTTTTGCAAGGATAATCAGGGCCTTACTTCGAAGCTTGGGCTCACGTTGACTTTCACTTTAGGTATAGAGCAGAGCAGGGTGAGCTTCCAACAAGGAACTGGAAACCCAAGGTTTCTTAGGAGAAAACTCATTTTCTTCTCAGAACCATGCCGGCAGTGAGGAAAACCCCGGCAACAACAATGCTTTTCAGGTAGCTTCGAGGCCGCATGAACGGAGCTTTCATAATGGGAAAAGAAGCCTTATGCCATCAGTCTCCAATTTCTAGGTTGACACGCAGCATACACGCAGGACCAGAGCTTACTGTCTCTACGCAGTGTTCTGGTACCGAAACGGTTGCTTAAGCAAAGTCCCTAGGAGTCTTGGAAAGCTTACTACCGTGAAACTAAAGCAGAACAGCGATGAAGGCCTCATGGAGCTGCTGCACGCCTCCCGTTTTGCCAGGATAATCAGGGCCTTACTTCGAGGCTAGTGCTCACATTGACTTTCACGTTTGGTATAGAGCAGAGCAGGGTGAGCTTCCAACTAGGAACTGGAAGCACAAGGTTTCTTTCGAGAAAACTCATTTTCTTCTATGAGCCGTGCCGGCTGTAAGTAAAAGCACGGTAACAACAGTGCTTTTCAGGTAGCTTCGGGGCCGCATCAACGGAGCTTTCATAATGGGAAAACTAGCCTTGTGCCATCAGTCTCTAATTTCTAGGTTGACACGCAGCATACACGCAGGAGCAGGGCTTCCTGGTTCTACGCGGTGTTCTGGTACTGAAACGGGTGCTGAAGCAAGGCCCCTAGGAGTGTTGAAAAGCTTACTACCTTGACACTAAAGCAGAACAACGATGAAGGCCTCATGGAGCCGCTGCACGCCTCTCGTTTTGCAAGGATAATCAGGGCCTTACTTCGAAGCTTGGGCTCACGTTGACTTTCACTTTAGGTATAGAGCAGAGCAGGGTGAGCTTCCAACAAGGAACTGGAAACCCAAGGTTTCTTAGGAGAAAACTCATTTTCTTCTCAGAACCATGCCGGCAGTGAGGAAAACCCCGGCAACAACAATGCTTTTCAGGTAGCTTCGAGGCCGCATGAACGGAGCTTTCATAATGGGAAAAGAAGCCTTATGCCATCAGTCTCCAATTTCTAGGTTGACACGCAGCATACACGCAGGACCAGAGCTTACTGTCTCTACGCAGTGTTCTGGTACCGAAACGGTTGCTTAAGCAAAGTCCCTAGGAGTCTTGGAAAGCTTACTACCGTGAAACTAAAGCAGAACAGCGATGAAGGCCTCATGGAGCTGCTGCACGCCTCCCGTTTTGCCAGGATAATCAGGGCCTTACTTCGAGGCTAGTGCTCACATTGACTTTCACGTTTGGTATAGAGCAGAGCAGGGTGAGCTTCCAACTAGGAACTGGAAGCACAAGGTTTCTTTCGAGAAAACTCATTTTCTTCTATGAGCCGTGCCGGCTGTAAGTAAAAGCACGGTAACAACAGTGCTTTTCAGGTAGCTTCGGGGCCGCATCAACGGAGCTTTCATAATGGGAAAACTAGCCTTGTGCCATCAGTCTCTAATTTCTAGGTTGACACGCAGCATACACGCAGGAGCAGGGCTTCCTGGTTCTACGCAGTCTTCTGGTACTGAAACGGGTGCTGAAGCAAGGCCCCTAGGAGTGTTGAAAAGCTTACTACCTTGACACTAAAGCAGAACAACGATGAAGGCCTCATGGAGCCGCTGCACGCCTCTCGTTTTGCAAGGATAATCAGGGCCTTACTTCGAAGCTTGGGCTCACGTTGACTTTCACTTTAGGTATAGAGCAGAGCAGGGTGAGCTTCCAACAAGGAACTGGAAACCCAAGGTTTCTTAGGAGAAAACTCATTTTCTTCTCAGAACCATGCCGGCAGTGAGGAAAACCCCGGCAACAACAATGCTTTTCAGGTAGCTTCGAGGCCGCATGAACGGAGCTTTCATAATGGGAAAAGAAGCCTTATGCCATCAGTCTCCAATTTCTAGGTTGACACGCAGCATACACGCAGGACCAGAGCTTACTGTCTCTACGCAGTGTTCTGGTACCGAAACGGTTGCTTAAGCAAAGTCCCTAGGAGTCTTGGAAAGCTTACTACCGTGAAACTAAAGCAGAACAGCGATGAAGGCCTCATGGAGCTGCTGCACGCCTCCCGTTTTGCCAGGATAATCAGGGCCTTACTTCGAGGCTAGTGCTCACATTGACTTTCACGTTTGGTATAGAGCAGAGCAGGGTGAGCTTCCAACTAGGAACTGGAAGCACAAGGTTTCTTTCGAGAAAACTCATTTTCTTCTATGAGCCGTGCCGGCTGTAAGTAAAAGCACGGTAACAACAGTGCTTTTCAGGTAGCTTCGGGGCCGCATCAACGGAGCTTTCATAATGGGAAAACTAGCCTTGTGCCATCAGTCTCTAATTTCTAGGTTGACACGCAGCATACACGCAGGAGCAGGGCTTCCTGGTTCTACGCGGTGTTCTGGTACTGAAACGGGTGCTGAAGCAAGGCCCCTAGGAGTGTTGAAAAGCTTACTACCTTGACACTAAAGCAGAACAACGATGAAGGCCTCATGGAGCCGCTGCACGCCTCTCGTTTTGCAAGGATAATCAGGGCCTTACTTCGAAGCTTGGGCTCACGTTGACTTTCACTTTAGGTATAGAGCAGAGCAGGGTGAGCTTCCAACAAGGAACTGGAAACCCAAGGTTTCTTAGGAGAAAACTCATTTTCTTCTCAGAACCATGCCGGCAGTGAGGAAAACCCCGGCAACAACAATGCTTTTCAGGTAGCTTCGAGGCCGCATGAACGGAGCTTTCATAATGGGAAAAGAAGCCTTATGCCATCAGTCTCCAATTTCTAGGTTGACACGCAGCATACACGCAGGACCAGAGCTTACTGTCTCTACGCAGTGTTCTGGTACCGAAACGGTTGCTTAAGCAAAGTCCCTAGGAGTCTTGGAAAGCTTACTACCGTGAAACTAAAGCAGAACAGCGATGAAGGCCTCATGGAGCTGCTGCACGCCTCCCGTTTTGCCAGGATAATCAGGGCCTTACTTCGAGGCTAGTGCTCACATTGACTTTCACGTTTGGTATAGAGCAGAGCAGGGTGAGCTTCCAACTAGGAACTGGAAGCACAAGGTTTCTTTCGAGAAAACTCATTTTCTTCTATGAGCCGTGCCGGCTGTAAGTAAAAGCACGGTAACAACAGTGCTTTTCAGGTAGCTTCGGGGCCGCATCAACGGAGCTTTCATAATGGGAAAACTAGCCTTGTGCCATCAGTCTCTAATTTCTAGGTTGACACGCAGCATACACGCAGGAGCAGGGCTTCCTGGTTCTACGCAGTCTTCTGGTACTGAAACGGGTGCTGAAGCAAGGCCCCTAGGAGTGTTGAAAAGCTTACTACCTTGACACTAAAGCAGAACAACGATGAAGGCCTCATGGAGCCGCTGCACGCCTCTCGTTTTGCAAGGATAATCAGGGCCTTACTTCGAAGCTTGGGCTCACGTTGACTTTCACTTTAGGTATAGAGCAGAGCAGGGTGAGCTTCCAACAAGGAACTGGAAACCCAAGGTTTCTTAGGAGAAAACTCATTTTCTTCTCAGAACCATGCCGGCAGTGAGGAAAACCCCGGCAACAACAATGCTTTTCAGGTAGCTTCGAGGCCGCATGAACGGAGCTTTCATAATGGGAAAAGAAGCCTTATGCCATCAGTCTCCAATTTCTAGGTTGACACGCAGCATACACGCAGGACCAGAGCTTACTGTCTCTACGCAGTGTTCTGGTACCGAAACGGTTGCTTAAGCAAAGTCCCTAGGAGTCTTGGAAAGCTTACTACCGTGAAACTAAAGCAGAACAGCGATGAAGGCCTCATGGAGCTGCTGCACGCCTCCCGTTTTGCCAGGATAATCAGGGCCTTACTTCGAGGCTAGTGCTCACATTGACTTTCACGTTTGGTATAGAGCAGAGCAGGGTGAGCTTCCAACTAGGAACTGGAAGCACAAGGTTTCTTTCGAGAAAACTCATTTTCTTCTATGAGCCGTGCCGGCTGTAAGTAAAAGCACGGTAACAACAGTGCTTTTCAGGTAGCTTCGGGGCCGCATCAACGGAGCTTTCATAATGGGAAAACTAGCCTTGTGCCATCAGTCTCTAATTTCTAGGTTGACACGCAGCATACACGCAGGAGCAGGGCTTCCTGGTTCTACGCGGTGTTCTGGTACTGAAACGGGTGCTGAAGCAAGGCCCCTAGGAGTGTTGAAAAGCTTACTACCTTGACACTAAAGCAGAACAACGATGAAGGCCTCATGGAGCCGCTGCACGCCTCTCGTTTTGCAAGGGTAATCAGGGCCTTACTTCGAAGCTTGGGCTCACGTTGACTTTCACTTTAGGTATAGAGCAGAGCAGGGTGAGCTTCCAACAAGGAACTGGAAACCCAAGGTTTCTTAGGAGAAAACTCATTTTCTTCTCAGAACCATGCCGGCAGTGAGGAAAACCCCGGCAACAACAATGCTTTTCAGGTAGCTTCGAGGCCGCATGAACGGAGCTTTCATAATGGGAAAAGAAGCCTTATGCCATCAGTCTCCAATTTCTAGGTTGACACGCAGCATACACGCAGGACCAGAGCTTACTGTCTCTACGCAGTGTTCTGGTACCGAAACGGTTGCTTAAGCAAAGTCCCTAGGAGTCTTGGAAAGCTTACTACCGTGAAACTAAAGCAGAACAGCGATGAAGGCCTCATGGAGCTGCTGCACGCCTCCCGTTTTGCCAGGATAATCAGGGCCTTACTTCGAGGCTAGTGCTCACATTGACTTTCACGTTTGGTATAGAGCAGAGCAGGGTGAGCTTCCAACTAGGAACTGGAAGCACAAGGTTTCTTTCGAGAAAACTCATTTTCTTCTATGAGCCGTGCCGGCTGTAAGTAAAAGCACGGTAACAACAGTGCTTTTCAGGTAGCTTCGGGGCCGCATCAACGGAGCTTTCATAATGGGAAAACTAGCCTTGTGCCATCAGTCTCTAATTTCTAGGTTGACACGCAGCATACACGCAGGAGCAGGGCTTCCTGGTTCTACGCGGTGTTCTGGTACTGAAACGGGTGCTGAAGCAAGGCCCCTAGGAGTGTTGAAAAGCTTACTACCTTGACACTAAAGCAGAACAACGATGAAGGCCTCATGGAGCCGCTGCACGCCTCTCGTTTTGCAAGGATAATCAGGGCCTTACTTCGAAGCTTGGGCTCACGTTGACTTTCACTTTAGGTATAGAGCAGAGCAGGGTGAGCTTCCAACAAGGAACTGGAAACCCAAGGTTTCTTAGGAGAAAACTCATTTTCTTCTCAGAACCATGCCGGCAGTGAGGAAAACCCCGGCAACAACAATGCTTTTCAGGTAGCTTCGAGGCCGCATGAACGGAGCTTTCATAATGGGAAAAGAAGCCTTATGCCATCAGTCTCCAATTTCTAGGTTGACACGCAGCATACACGCAGGACCAGAGCTTACTGTCTCTACGCAGTGTTCTGGTACCGAAACGGTTGCTTAAGCAAAGTCCCTAGGAGTCTTGGAAAGCTTACTACCGTGAAACTAAAGCAGAACAGCGATGAAGGCCTCATGGAGCTGCTGCACGCCTCCCGTTTTGCCAGGATAATCAGGGCCTTACTTCGAGGCTAGTGCTCACATTGACTTTCACGTTTGGTATAGAGCAGAGCAGGGTGAGCTTCCAACTAGGAACTGGAAGCACAAGGTTTCTTTCGAGAAAACTCATTTTCTTCTATGAGCCGTGCCGGCTGTAAGTAAAAGCACGGTAACAACAGTGCTTTTCAGGTAGCTTCGGGGCCGCATCAACGGAGCTTTCATAATGGGAAAACTAGCCTTGTGCCATCAGTCTCTAATTTCTAGGTTGACACGCAGCATACACGCAGGAGCAGGGCTTCCTGGTTCTACGCAGTCTTCTGGTACTGAAACGGGTGCTGAAGCAAGGCCCCTAGGAGTGTTGAAAAGCTTACTACCTTGACACTAAAGCAGAACAACGATGAAGGCCTCATGGAGCCGCTGCACGCCTCTCGTTTTGCAAGGATAATCAGGGCCTTACTTCGAAGCTTGGGCTCACGTTGACTTTCACTTTAGGTATAGAGCAGAGCAGGGTGAGCTTCCAACAAGGAACTGGAAACCCAAGGTTTCTTAGGAGAAAACTCATTTTCTTCTCAGAACCATGCCGGCAGTGAGGAAAACCCCGGCAACAACAATGCTTTTCAGGTAGCTTCGAGGCCGCATGAACGGAGCTTTCATAATGGGAAAAGAAGCCTTATGCCATCAGTCTCCAATTTCTAGGTTGACACGCAGCATACACGCAGGACCAGAGCTTACTGTCTCTACGCAGTGTTCTGGTACCGAAACGGTTGCTTAAGCAAAGTCCCTAGGAGTCTTGGAAAGCTTACTACCGTGAAACTAAAGCAGAACAGCGATGAAGGCCTCATGGAGCTGCTGCACGCCTCCCGTTTTGCCAGGATAATCAGGGCCTTACTTCGAGGCTAGTGCTCACATTGACTTTCACGTTTGGTATAGAGCAGAGCAGGGTGAGCTTCCAACTAGGAACTGGAAGCACAAGGTTTCTTTCGAGAAAACTCATTTTCTTCTATGAGCCGTGCCGGCTGTAAGTAAAAGCACGGTAACAACAGTGCTTTTCAGGTAGCTTCGGGGCCGCATCAACGGAGCTTTCATAATGGGAAAACTAGCCTTGTGCCATCAGTCTCTAATTTCTAGGTTGACACGCAGCATACACGCAGGAGCAGGGCTTCCTGGTTCTACGCGGTGTTCTGGTACTGAAACGGGTGCTGAAGCAAGGCCCCTAGGAGTGTTGAAAAGCTTACTACCTTGACACTAAAGCAGAACAACGATGAAGGCCTCATGGAGCCGCTGCACGCCTCTCGTTTTGCAAGGGTAATCAGGGCCTTACTTCGAAGCTTGGGCTCACGTTGACTTTCACTTTAGGTATAGAGCAGAGCAGGGTGAGCTTCCAACAAGGAACTGGAAACCCAAGGTTTCTTAGGAGAAAACTCATTTTCTTCTCAGAACCATGCCGACAGTGAGGAAAACCCCGGCAACAACAATGCTTTTCAGGTAGCTTCGAGGCCGCATGAACGGAGCTTTCATAATGGGAAAAGAAGCCTTATGCCATCAGTCTCCAATTTCTAGGTTGACACGCAGCATACACGCAGGACCAGAGCTTACTGTCTCTACGCAGTGTTCTGGTACCGAAACGGTTGCTTAAGCAAAGTCCCTAGGAGTCTTGGAAAGCTTACTACCGTGAAACTAAAGCAGAACAGCGATGAAGGCCTCATGGAGCTGCTGCACGCCTCCCGTTTTGCCAGGATAATCAGGGCCTTACTTCGAGGCTAGTGCTCACATTGACTTTCACGTTTGGTATAGAGCAGAGCAGGGTGAGCTTCCAACTAGGAACTGGAAGCACAAGGTTTCTTTCGAGAAAACTCATTTTCTTCTATGAGCCGTGCCGGCTGTAAGTAAAAGCACGGTAACAACAGTGCTTTTCAGGTAGCTTCGGGGCCGCATCAACGGAGCTTTCATAATGGGAAAACTAGCCTTGTGCCATCAGTCTGTAATTTCTAGGTTGACACGCAGCATACACGCAGGAGCAGAGCTTCCTGGTTCTACGCAGTCTTCTGGTACTGAAACGGGTGCTGAAGCAAGGCCCCTAGGAGTGTTGAAAAGCTTACTACCTTGACACTAAAGCAGAACAACGATGAAGGCCTCATGGAGCCGCTGCACGCCTCTCGTTTTGCAAGGATAATCAGGGCCTTACTTCGAAGCTTGGGCTCACGTTGACTTTCACTTTAGGTATAGAGCAGAGCAGGGTGAGCTTCCAACAAGGAACTGGAAACCCAAGGTTTCTTAGGAGAAAACTCATTTTCTTCTCAGAACCATGCCGGCAGTGAGGAAAACCCCGGCAACAACAATGCTTTTCAGGTAGCTTCGAGGCCGCATGAACGGAGCTTTCATAATGGGAAAAGAAGCCTTATGCCATCAGTCTCCAATTTCTAGGTTGACACGCAGCATACACGCAGGACCAGAGCTTACTGTCTCTACGCAGTGTTCTGGTACCGAAACGGTTGCTTAAGCAAAGTCCCTAGGAGTCTTGGAAAGCTTACTACCGTGAAACTAAAGCAGAACAGCGATGAAGGCCTCATGGAGCTGCTGCACGCCTCCCGTTTTGCCAGGATAATCAGGGCCTTACTTCGAGGCTAGTGCTCACATTGACTTTCACGTTTGGTATAGAGCAGAGCAGGGTGAGCTTCCAACTAGGAACTGGAAGCACAAGGTTTCTTTCGAGAAAACTCATTTTCTTCTATGAGCCGTGCCGGCTGTAAGTAAAAGCACGGTAACAACAGTGCTTTTCAGGTAGCTTCGGGGCCGCATCAACGGAGCTTTCATAATGGGAAAACTAGCCTTGTGCCATCAGTCTCTAATTTCTAGGTTGACACGCAGCATACACGCAGGAGCAGGGCTTCCTGGTTCTACGCGGTGTTCTGGTACTGAAACGGGTGCTGAAGCAAGGCCCCTAGGAGTGTTGAAAAGCTTACTACCTTGACACTAAAGCAGAACAACGATGAAGGCCTCATGGAGCCGCTGCACGCCTCTCGTTTTGCAAGGGTAATCAGGGCCTTACTTCGAAGCTTGGGCTCACGTTGACTTTCACTTTAGGTATAGAGCAGAGCAGGGTGAGCTTCCAACAAGGAACTGGAAACCCAAGGTTTCTTAGGAGAAAACTCATTTTCTTCTCAGAACCATGCCGGCAGTGAGGAAAACCCCGGCAACAACAATGCTTTTCAGGTAGCTTCGAGGCCGCATGAACGGAGCTTTCATAATGGGAAAAGAAGCCTTATGCCATCAGTCTCCAATTTCTAGGTTGACACGCAGCATACACGCAGGACCAGAGCTTACTGTCTCTACGCAGTGTTCTGGTACCGAAACGGTTGCTTAAGCAAAGTCCCTAGGAGTCTTGGAAAGCTTACTACCGTGAAACTAAAGCAGAACAGCGATGAAGGCCTCATGGAGCTGCTGCACGCCTCCCGTTTTGCCAGGATAATCAGGGCCTTACTTCGAGGCTAGTGCTCACATTGACTTTCACGTTTGGTATAGAGCAGAGCAGGGTGAGCTTCCAACTAGGAACTGGAAGCACAAGGTTTCTTTCGAGAAAACTCATTTTCTTCTATGAGCCGTGCCGGCTGTAAGTAAAAGCACGGTAACAACAGTGCTTTTCAGGTAGCTTCGGGGCCGCATCAACGGAGCTTTCATAATGGGAAAACTAGCCTTGTGCCATCAGTCTGTAATTTCTAGGTTGACACGCAGCATACACGCAGGAGCAGAGCTTCCTGGTTCTACGCAGTCTTCTGGTACTGAAACGGGTGCTGAAGCAAGGCCCCTAGGAGTGTTGAAAAGCTTACTACCTTGACACTAAAGCAGAACAACGATGAAGGCCTCATGGAGCCGCTGCACGCCTCTCGTTTTGCAAGGATAATCAGGGCCTTACTTCGAAGCTTGGGCTCACGTTGACTTTCACTTTAGGTATAGAGCAGAGCAGGGTGAGCTTCCAACAAGGAACTGGAAACCCAAGGTTTCTTAGGAGAAAACTCATTTTCTTCTCAGAACCATGCCGGCAGTGAGGAAAACCCCGGCAACAACAATGCTTTTCAGGTAGCTTCGAGGCCGCATGAACGGAGCTTTCATAATGGGAAAAGAAGCCTTATGCCATCAGTCTCCAATTTCTAGGTTGACACGCAGCATACACGCAGGACCAGAGCTTACTGTCTCTACGCAGTGTTCTGGTACCGAAACGGTTGCTTAAGCAAAGTCCCTAGGAGTCGTGGAAAGCTTACTACCGTGAAACTAAAGCAGAACAGCGATGAAGGCCTCATGGAGCTGCTGCACGCCTCCCGTTTTGCCAGGATAATCTGGGCCTTACTTCGAGGCTAGTGCTCACATTGACTTTCACGTTTGGTATAGAGCAGAGCAGGGTGAGCTTCCAACTAGGAACTGGAAGCACAAGGTTTCTTTCGAGAAAACTCATTTTCTTCTATGAGCCATGCCGGCTGTAAGTAAAAGCACGGTAACAACAGTGCTTTTCAGGTAGCTTCGGGGCCGCATCAACGGAGCTTTCATAATGGGAAAACTAGCCTTGTGCCATCAGTCTCTAATTTCTAGGTTGACACGCAGCATACACGCAGGAGCAGGGCTTCCTGGTTCTACGCAGTCTTCTGGTACTGAAACGGGTGCTGAAGCAAGGCCCCTAGGAGTGTTGAAAAGCTTACTACCTTGACACTAAAGCAGAACAACGATGAAGGCCTCATGGAGCCGCTGCACGCCTCTCGTTTTGCAAGGATAATCAGGGCCTTACTTCGAAGCTTGGGCTCACGTTGACTTTCACTTTAGGTATAGAGCAGAGCAGGGTGAGCTTCCAACAAGGAACTGGAAACCCAAGGTTTCTTAGGAGAAAACTCATTTTCTTCTCAGAACCATGCCGGCAGTGAGGAAAACCCCGGCAACAACAATGCTTTTCAGGTAGCTTCGAGGCCGCATGAACGGAGCTTTCATAATGGGAAAAGAAGCCTTATGCCATCAGTCTCCAATTTCTAGGTTGACACGCAGCATACACGCAGGACCAGAGCTTACTGTCTCTACGCAGTGTTCTGGTACCGAAACGGTTGCTTAAGCAAAGTCCCTAGGAGTCTTGGAAAGCTTACTACCGTGAAACTAAAGCAGAACAGCGATGAAGGCCTCATGGAGCTGCTGCACGCCTCCCGTTTTGCCAGGATAATCAGGGCCTTACTTCGAGGCTAGTGCTCACATTGACTTTCACGTTTGGTATAGAGCAGAGCAGGGTGAGCTTCCAACTAGGAACTGGAAGCACAAGGTTTCTTTCGAGAAAACTCATTTTCTTCTATGAGCCGTGCCGGCTGTAAGTAAAAGCACGGTAACAACAGTGCTTTTCAGGTAGCTTCGGGGCCGCATCAACGGAGCTTTCATAATGGGAAAACTAGCCTTGTGCCATCAGTCTCTAATTTCTAGGTTGACACGCAGCATACACGCAGGAGCAGGGCTTCCTGGTTCTACGCAGTCTTCTGGTACTGAAACGGGTGCTGAAGCAAGGCCCCTAGGAGTGTTGAAAAGCTTACTACCTTGACACTAAAGCAGAACAACGATGAAGGCCTCATGGAGCCGCTGCACGCCTCTCGTTTTGCAAGGATAATCAGGGCCTTACTTCGAAGCTTGGGCTCACGTTGACTTTCACTTTAGGTATAGAGCAGAGCAGGGTGAGCTTCCAACAAGGAACTGGAAACCCAAGGTTTCTTAGGAGAAAACTCATTTTCTTCTCAGAACCATGCCGGCAGTGAGGAAAACCCCGGCAACAACAATGCTTTTCAGGTAGCTTCGAGGCCGCATGAACGGAGCTTTCATAATGGGAAAAGAAGCCTTATGCCATCAGTCTCCAATTTCTAGGTTGACACGCAGCATACACGCAGGACCAGAGCTTACTGTCTCTACGCAGTGTTCTGGTACCGAAACGGTTGCTTAAGCAAAGTCCCTAGGAGTCTTGGAAAGCTTACTACCGTGAAACTAAAGCAGAACAGCGATGAAGGCCTCATGGAGCTGCTGCACGCCTCCCGTTTTGCCAGGATAATCTGGGCCTTACTTCGAGGCTAGTGCTCACATTGACTTTCACGTTTGGTATAGAGCAGAGCAGGGTGAGCTTCCAACTAGGAACTGGAAGCACAAGGTTTCTTTCGAGAAAACTCATTTTCTTCTATGAGCCGTGCCGGCTGTAAGTAAAAGCACGGTAACAACAGTGCTTTTCACGTAGCTTCGGGGCCGCATCAACGGAGCTTTCATAATGGGAAAACTAGCCTTGTGCCATCAGTCTCTAATTTCTAGGTTGACACGCAGCATACACGCAGGAGCAGGGCTTCCTGGTTCTACGCAGTCTTCTGGTACTGAAACGGGTGCTGAAGCAAGGCCCCTAGGAGTGTTGAAAAGCTTACTACCTTGACACTAAAGCAGAACAACGATGAAGGCCTCATGGAGCCGCTGCACGCCTCTCGTTTTGCAAGGATAATCAGGGCCTTACTTCGAAGCTTGGGCTCACGTTGACTTTCACTTTAGGTATAGAGCAGAGCAGGGTGAGCTTCCAACAAGGAACTGGAAACCCAAGGTTTCTTAGGAGAAAACTCATTTTCTTCTCAGAACCATGCCGACAGTGAGGAAAACCCCGGCAACAACAATGCTTTTCAGGTAGCTTCGAGGCCGCATGAACGGAGCTTTCATAATGGGAAAAGAAGCCTTATGCCATCAGTCTCCAATTTCTAGGTTGACACGCAGCATACACGCAGGACCAGAGCTTACTGTCTCTACGCAGTGTTCTGGTACCGAAACGGTTGCTTAAGCAAAGTCCCTAGGAGTCTTGGAAAGCTTACTACCGTGAAACTAAAGCAGAACAGCGATGAAGGCCTCATGGAGCTGCTGCACGCCTCCCGTTTTGCCAGGATAATCAGGGCCTTACTTTGAGGCTAGTGCTCACATTGACTTTCACGTTTGGTATAGAGCAGAGCAGGGTGAGCTTCCAACTAGGAACTGGAAGCACAAGGTTTCTTTCGAGAAAACTCATTTTCTTCTATGAGCCGTGCCGGCTGTAAGTAAAAGCACGGTAACAACAGTGCTTTTCAGGTAGCTTCGGGGCCGCATCAACGGAGCTTTCATAATGGGAAAACTAGCCTTGTGCCATCAGTCTCTAATTTCTAGGTTGACACGCAGCATACACGCAGGAGCAGGGCTTCCTGGTTCTACGCAGTCTTCTGGTACTGAAACGGGTGCTGAAGCAAGGCCCCTAGGAGTGTTGAAAAGCTTACTACCTTGACACTAAAGCAGAACAACGATGAAGGCCTCATGGAGCCGCTGCACGCCTCTCGTTTTGCAAGGATAATCAGGGCCTTACTTCGAAGCTTGGGCTCACGTTGACTTTCACTTTAGGTATAGAGCAGAGCAGGGTGAGCTTCCAACAAGGAACTGGAAACCCAAGGTTTCTTAGGAGAAAACTCATTTTCTTCTCAGAACCATGCCGGCAGTGAGGAAAACCCCGGCAACAACAATGCTTTTCAGGTAGCTTCGAGGCCGCATGAACGGAGCTTTCATAATGGGAAAAGAAGCCTTATGCCATCAGTCTCCAATTTCTAGGTTGACACGCAGCATACACGCAGGACCAGAGCTTACTGTCTCTACGCAGTGTTCTGGTACCGAAACGGTTGCTTAAGCAAAGTCCCTAGGAGTCTTGGAAAGCTTACTACCGTGAAACTAAAGCAGAACAGCGATGAAGGCCTCATGGAGCTGCTGCACGCCTCCCGTTTTGCCAGGATAATCAGGGCCTTACTTCGAGGCTAGTGCTCACATTGACTTTCACGTTTGGTATAGAGCAGAGCAGGGTGAGCTTCCAACTAGGAACTGGAAGCACAAGGTTTCTTTCGAGAAAACTCATTTTCTTCTATGAGCCGTGCCGGCTGTAATTAAAAGCACGGTAACAACAGTGCTTTTCAGGTAGCTTCGGGGCCGCATCAACGGAGCTTTCATAATGGGAAAACTAGCCATGTGCCATCAGTCTCTAATTTCTAGGTTGACACGCAGCATACACGCAGGAGCAGGGCTTCCTGGTTCTACGCAGTCTTCTGGTACTGAAACGGGTGCTGAAGCAAGGCCCCTAGGAGTGTTGAAAAGCTTACTACCTTGACACTAAAGCAGAACAACGATGAAGGCCTCATGGAGCCGCTGCACGCCTCTCGTTTTGCAAGGATAATCAGGGCCTTACTTCGAAGCTTGGGCTCACGTTGACTTTCACTTTAGGTATAGAGCAGAGCAGGGTGAGCTTCCAACAAGGAACTGGAAACCCAAGGTTTCTTAGGAGAAAACTCATTTTCTTCTCAGAACCATGCCGGCAGTGAGGAAAACCCCGGCAACAACAATGCTTTTCAGGTAGCTTCGAGGCCGCATGAACGGAGCTTTCATAATGGGAAAAGAAGCCTTATGCCATCAGTCTCCAATTTCTCGGTTGACACGCAGCATACACGCAGGACCAGAGCTTACTGTCTCTACGCAGTGTTCTGGTACCGAAACGGTTGCTTAAGCAAAGTCCCTAGGAGTCTTGGAAAGCTTACTACCGTGAAACTAAAGCAGAACAGCGATGAAGGCCTCATGGAGCTGCTGCACGCCTCCCGTTTTGCCAGGATAATCTGGGCCTTACTTCGAGGCTAGTGCTCACATTGACTTTCACGTTTGGTATAGAGCAGAGCAGGGTGAGCTTCCAACTAGGAACTGGAAGCACAAGGTTTCTTTCGAGAAAACTCATTTTCTTCTATGAGCCGTGCCGGCTGTAAGTAAAAGCACGGTAACAACAGTGCTTTTCACGTAGCTTCGGGGCCGCATCAACGGAGCTTTCATAATGGGAAAACTAGCCTTGTGCCATCAGTCTCTAATTTCTAGGTTGACACGCAGCATACACGCAGGAGCAGAGCTTCCTGGTTCTACGCAGTGTTCTGGTACTGAAACGGGTGCTGAAGCAAGGCCCCTAGGAGTGTTGAAAAGCTTACTACCTTGACACTAAAGCAGAACAACGATGAAGGCCTCATGGAGCCGCTGCACGCCTCTCGTTTTGCAAGGATAATCAGGGCCTTACTTCGAAGCTTGGGCTCACGTTGACTTTCACTTTAGGTATAGAGCAGAGCAGGGTGAGCTTCCAACAAGGAACTGGAAACCCAAGGTTTCTTAGGAGAAAACTCATTTTCTTCTCAGAACCATGCCGGCAGTGAGGAAAACCCCGGCAACAACAATGCTTTTCAGGTAGCTTCGAGGCCGCATGAACGGAGCTTTCATAATGGGAAAAGAAGCCTTATGCCATCAGTCTCCAATTTCTCGGTTGACACGCAGCATACACGCAGGACCAGAGCTTACTGTCTCTACGCAGTGTTCTGGTACCGAAACGGTTGCTTAAGCAAAGTCCCTAGGAGTCTTGGAAAGCTTACTACCGTGAAACTAAAGCAGAACAGCGATGAAGGCCTCATGGAGCTGCTGCACGCCTCCCGTTTTGCCAGGATAATCAGGGCCTTACTTCGAGGCTAGTGCTCACATTGACTTTCACGTTTGGTATAGAGCAGAGCAGGGTGAGCTTCCAACTAGGAACTGGAAGCACAAGGTTTCTTTCGAGAAAACTCATTTTCTTCTATGAGCCATGCCGGCTGTAAGTAAAAGCACGGTAACAACAGTGTTTTTCAGGTAGCTTCGGGGCCGCATCAACGGAGCTTTCATAGTGGGAAAACTAGCCTTGTGCCATCAGTCTCTAATTTCTAGGTTGACACGCAGCATACACGCAGGAGCAGAGCTTCCTGGTTCTACGCAGTGTTCTGGTACTGAAACGGGTGCTGAAGCAAGGCCCCTAGGAGTGTTGAAAAGCTTACTACCTTGACACTAAAGCAGAACAACGATGAAGGCCTCATGGAGCCGCTGCACGCCTCTCGTTTTGCAAGGATAATCAGGGCCTTACTTCGAAGCTTGGGCTCACGTTGACTTTCACTTTAGGTATAGAGCAGAGCAGGGTGAGCTTCCAACAAGGAACTGGAAACCCAAGGTTTCTTAGGAGAAAACTCATTTTCTTCTCAGAACCATGCCGGCAGTGAGGAAAACCCCGGCAACAACAATGCTTTTCAGGTAGCTTCGAGGCCGCATGAACGGAGCTTTCATAATGGGAAAAGAAGCCTTATGCCATCAGTCTCCAATTTCTCGGTTGACACGCAGCATACACGCAGGACCAGAGCTTACTGTCTCTACGCAGTGTTCTGGTACCGAAACGGTTGCTTAAGCAAAGTCCCTAGGAGTCTTGGAAAGCTTACTACCGTGAAACTAAAGCAGAACAGCGATGAAGGCCTCATGGAGCTGCTGCACGCCTCCCGTTTTGCCAGGATAATCAGGGCCTTACTTCGAGGCTAGTGCTCACATTGACTTTCACGTTTGGTATAGAGCAGAGCAGGGTGAGCTTCCAACTAGGAACTGGAAGCACAAGGCTTCTTTCGAGAAAACTCATTTTCTTCTATGAGCCGTGC
Organism: Eubalaena glacialis; assembly: GCF_028564815.1. Classification (NCBI taxonomy): domain Eukaryota; kingdom Metazoa; phylum Chordata; class Mammalia; order Artiodactyla; family Balaenidae; genus Eubalaena; species Eubalaena glacialis. Next base: position 84,190,822 of record NC_083726.1, on the reverse strand, counting down.
CGGCTGTAAGTAAAAGCACGGTAACAACAGTGCTTTTCAGGTAGCTTCGGGGCCGCATCAACGGAGCTTTCATAATGGGAAAACTAGCCTTGTGCCATCAGTCTCTAATTTCTAGGTTGACACGCAGCATACACGCAGGAGCAGGGCTTCCTGGTTCTACGCAGTGTTCTGGTACTGAAACGGGTGCTGAAGCAAGGCCCCTAGGAGTGTTGAAAAGCTTACTACCTTGACACTAAAGCAGAACAACGATGAAGGCCTCATGGAGCCGCTGCACGCCTCTCGTTTTGCAAGGATAATCAGGGCCTTACTTCGAAGCTTGGGCTCACGTTGACTTTCACTTTAGGTATAGAGCAGAGCAGGGTGAGCTTCCAACAAGGAACTGGAAACCCAAGGTTTCTTAGGAGAAAACTCATTTTCTTCTCAGAACCATGCCGGCAGTGAGGAAAACCCCGGCAACAACAATGCTTTTCAGGTAGCTTCGAGGCCGCATGAACGGAGCTTTCATAATGGGAAAAGAAGCCTTATGCCATCAGTCTCCAATTTCTAGGTTGACACGCAGCATACACGCAGGACCAGAGCTTACTGTCTCTACGCAGTGTTCTGGTACCGAAACGGTTGCTTAAGCAAAGTCCCTAGGAGTCTTGGAAAGCTTACTACCGTGAAACTAAAGCAGAACAGCGATGAAGGCCTCATGGAGCTGCTGCACGCCTCCCGTTTTGCCAGGATAATCAGGGCCTTACTTCGAGGCTAGTGCTCACATTGACTTTCACGTTTGGTATAGAGCAGAGCAGGGTGAGCTTCCAACTAGGAACTGGAAGCACAAGGTTTCTTTCGAGAAAACTCATTTTCTTCTATGAGCCGTGCCGGCTGTAAGTAAAAGCACGGTAACAACAGTGGTTTTCACGTAGCTTCGGGGCCGCATCAACGGAGCTTTCATAATGGGAAAACTAGCCTTGTGTCATCAGTCTCTAATTTTTAGGTTGACACGCAGCATACACGCAGGAGCAGGGCTTCCTGGTTCTACGCAGTCTTCTGGTACTGAAACGGGTGCTGAAGCAAGGCCCCTAGGAGTGTTGAAAAGCTTACTACCTTGACACTAAAGCAGAACAACGATGAAGGCCTCATGGAGCCGCTGCACGCCTCTCGTTTTGCAAGGATAATCAGGGCCTTACTTCGAAGCTTGGGCTCACGTTGACTTTCACTTTAGGTATAGAGCAGAGCAGGGTGAGCTTCCAACAAGGAACTGGAAACCCAAGGTTTCTTAGGAGAAAACTCATTTTCTTCTCAGAACCATGCCGGCAGTGAGGAAAACCCCGGCAACAACAATGCTTTTCAGGTAGCTTCGAGGCCGCATGAACGGAGCTTTCATAATGGGAAAAGAAGCCTTATGCCATCAGTCTCCAATTTCTAGGTTGACACGCAGCATACACGCAGGACCAGAGCTTACTGTCTCTACGCAGTGTTCTGGTACCGAAACGGTTGCTTAAGCAAAGTCCCTAGGAGTCTTGGAAAGCTTACTACCGTGAAACTAAAGCAGAACAGCGATGAAGGCCTCATGGAGCTGCTGCACGCCTCCCGTTTTGCCAGGATAATCTGGGCCTTACTTCGAGGCTAGTGCTCACATTGACTTTCACGTTTGGTATAGAGCAGAGCAGGGTGAGCTTCCAACTAGGAACTGGAAGCACAAGGTTTCTTTCGAGAAAACTCATTTTCTTCTATGAGCCATGCCGGCTGTAAGTAAAAGCACGGTAACAACAGTGCTTTTCAGGTAGCTTCGGGGCCGCATCAACGGAGCTTTCATAATGGGAAAACTAGCCTTGTGCCATCAGTCTCTAATTTCTAGGTTGACACGCAGCATACACGCAGGAGCAGGGCTTCCTGGTTCTACGCGGTGTTCTGGTACTGAAACGGGTGCTGAAGCAAGGCCCCTAGGAGTGTTGAAAAGCTTACTACCTTGACACTAAAGCAGAACAACGATGAAGGCCTCATGGAGCCGCTGCACGCCTCTCGTTTTGCAAGGATAATCAGGGCCTTACTTCGAAGCTTGGGCTCACGTTGACTTTCACTTTAGGTATAGAGCAGAGCAGGGTGAGCTTCCAACAAGGAACTGGAAACCCAAGGTTTCTTAGGAGAAAACTCATTTTCTTCTCAGAACCATGCCGGCAGTGAGGAAAACCCCGGCAACAACAATGCTTTTCAGGTAGCTTCGAGGCCGCATGAACGGAGCTTTCATAATGGGAAAAGAAGCCTTATGCCATCAGTCTCCAATTTCTAGGTTGACACGCAGCATACACGCAGGACCAGAGCTTACTGTCTCTACGCAGTGTTCTGGTACCGAAACGGTTGCTTAAGCAAAGTCCCTAGGAGTCTTGGAAAGCTTACTACCGTGAAACTAAAGCAGAACAGCGATGAAGGCCTCATGGAGCTGCTGCACGCCTCCCGTTTTGCCAGGATAATCAGGGCCTTACTTCGAGGCTAGTGCTCACATTGACTTTCACGTTTGGTATAGAGCAGAGCAGGGTGAGCTTCCAACTAGGAACTGGAAGCACAAGGTTTCTTTCGAGAAAACTCATTTTCTTCTATGAGCCATGCCGGCTGTAAGTAAAAGCACGGTAACAACAGTGCTTTTCAGGTAGCTTCGGGGCCGCATCAACGGAGCTTTCATAATGGGAAAACTAGCCTTGTGCCATCAGTCTCTAATTTCTAGGTTGACACGCAGCATACACGCAGGAGCAGAGCTTCCTGGTTCTACGCAGTCTTCTGGTACTGAAACGGGTGCTGAAGCAAGGCCCCTAGGAGTGTTGAAAAGCTTACTACCTTGACACTAAAGCAGAACAACGATGAAGGCCTCATGGAGCCGCTGCACGCCTCTCGTTTTGCAAGGATAATCAGGGCCTTACTTCGAAGCTTGGGCTCACGTTGACTTTCACTTTAGGTATAGAGCAGAGCAGGGTGAGCTTCCAACAAGGAACTGGAAACCCAAGGTTTCTTAGGAGAAAACTCATTTTCTTCTCAGAACCATGCCGGCAGTGAGGAAAACCCCGGCAACAACAATGCTTTTCAGGTAGCTTCGAGGCCGCATGAACGGAGCTTTCATAATGGGAAAAGAAGCCTTATGCCATCAGTCTCCAATTTCTAGGTTGACACGCAGCATACACGCAGGACCAGAGCTTACTGTCTCTACGCAGTGTTCTGGTACCGAAACGGTTGCTTAAGCAAAGTCCCTAGGAGTCTTGGAAAGCTTACTACCGTGAAACTAAAGCAGAACAGCGATGAAGGCCTCATGGAGCTGCTGCACGCCTCCCGTTTTGCCAGGATAATCAGGGCCTTACTTCGAGGCTAGTGCTCACATTGACTTTCACGTTTGGTATAGAGCAGAGCAGGGTGAGCTTCCAACTAGGAACTGGAAGCACAAGGTTTCTTTCGAGAAAACTCATTTTCTTCTATGAGCCGTGCCGGCTGTAAGTAAAAGCACGGTAACAACAGTGCTTTTCAGGTAGCTTCGGGGCCGCATCAACGGAGCTTTCATAATGGGAAAACTAGCCTTGTGCCATCAGTCTCTAATTTCTAGGTTGACACGCAGCATACACGCAGGAGCAGAGCTTCCTGGTTCTACGCAGTCTTCTGGTACTGAAACGGGTGCTGAAGCAAGGCCCCTAGGAGTGTTGAAAAGCTTACTACCTTGACACTAAAGCAGAACAACGATGAAGGCCTCATGGAGCCGCTGCACGCCTCTCGTTTTGCAAGGATAATCAGGGCCTTACTTCGAAGCTTGGGCTCACGTTGACTTTCACTTTAGGTATAGAGCAGAGCAGGGTGAGCTTCCAACAAGGAACTGGAAACCCAAGGTTTCTTAGGAGAAAACTCATTTTCTTCTCAGAACCATGCCGGCAGTGAGGAAAACCCCGGCAACAACAATGCTTTTCAGGTAGCTTCGAGGCCGCATGAACGGAGCTTTCATAATGGGAAAAGAAGCCTTATGCCATCAGTCTCCAATTTCTAGGTTGACACGCAGCATACACGCAGGACCAGAGCTTACTGTCTCTACGCAGTGTTCTGGTACCGAAACGGTTGCTTAAGCAAAGTCCCTAGGAGTCTTGGAAAGCTTACTACCGTGAAACTAAAGCAGAACAGCGATGAAGGCCTCATGGAGCTGCTGCACGCCTCCCGTTTTGCCAGGATAATCAGGGCCTTACTTCGAGGCTAGTGCTCACATTGACTTTCACGTTTGGTATAGAGCAGAGCAGGGTGAGCTTCCAACTAGGAACTGGAAGCACAAGGTTTCTTTCGAGAAAACTCATTTTCTTCTATGAGCCGTGCCGGCTGTAAGTAAAAGCACGGTAACAACAGTGCTTTTCAGGTAGCTTCGGGGCCGCATCAACGGAGCTTTCATAATGGGAAAACTAGCCTTGTGCCATCAGTCTCTAATTTCTAGGTTGACACGCAGCATACACGCAGGAGCAGGGCTTCCTGGTTCTACGCGGTGTTCTGGTACTGAAACGGGTGCTGAAGCAAGGCCCCTAGGAGTGTTGAAAAGCTTACTACCTTGACACTAAAGCAGAACAACGATGAAGGCCTCATGGAGCCGCTGCACGCCTCTCGTTTTGCAAGGGTAATCAGGGCCTTACTTCGAAGCTTGGGCTCACGTTGACTTTCACTTTAGGTATAGAGCAGAGCAGGGTGAGCTTCCAACAAGGAACTGGAAACCCAAGGTTTCTTAGGAGAAAACTCATTTTCTTCTCAGAACCATGCCGGCAGTGAGGAAAACCCCGGCAACAACAATGCTTTTCAGGTAGCTTCGAGGCCGCATGAACGGAGCTTTCATAATGGGAAAAGAAGCCTTATGCCATCAGTCTCCAATTTCTAGGTTGACACGCAGCATACACGCAGGACCAGAGCTTACTGTCTCTACGCAGTGTTCTGGTACCGAAACGGTTGCTTAAGCAAAGTCCCTAGGAGTCTTGGAAAGCTTACTACCGTGAAACTAAAGCAGAACAGCGATGAAGGCCTCATGGAGCTGCTGCACGCCTCCCGTTTTGCCAGGATAATCAGGGCCTTACTTCGAGGCTAGTGCTCACATTGACTTTCACGTTTGGTATAGAGCAGAGCAGGGTGAGCTTCCAACTAGGAACTGGAAGCACAAGGTTTCTTTCGAGAAAACTCATTTTCTTCTATGAGCCGTGCCGGCTGTAAGTAAAAGCACGGTAACAACAGTGCTTTTCAGGTAGCTTCGGGGCCGCATCAACGGAGCTTTCATAATGGGAAAACTAGCCTTGTGCCATCAGTCTCTAATTTCTAGGTTGACACGCAGCATACACGCAGGAGCAGAGCTTCCTGGTTCTACGCAGTCTTCTGGTACTGAAACGGGTGCTGAAGCAAGGCCCCTAGGAGTGTTGAAAAGCTTACTACCTTGACACTAAAGCAGAACAACGATGAAGGCCTCATGGAGCCGCTGCACGCCTCTCGTTTTGCAAGGATAATCAGGGCCTTACTTCGAAGCTTGGGCTCACGTTGACTTTCACTTTAGGTATAGAGCAGAGCAGGGTGAGCTTCCAACAAGGAACTGGAAACCCAAGGTTTCTTAGGAGAAAACTCATTTTCTTCTCAGAACCATGCCGGCAGTGAGGAAAACCCCGGCAACAACAATGCTTTTCAGGTAGCTTCGAGGCCGCATGAACGGAGCTTTCATAATGGGAAAAGAAGCCTTATGCCATCAGTCTCCAATTTCTAGGTTGACACGCAGCATACACGCAGGACCAGAGCTTACTGTCTCTACGCAGTGTTCTGGTACCGAAACGGTTGCTTAAGCAAAGTCCCTAGGAGTCATGGAAAGCTTACTACCGTGAAACTAAAGCAGAACAGCGATGAAGGCCTCATGGAGCTGCTGCACGCCTCCCGTTTTGCCAGGATAATCTGGGCCTTACTTCGAGGCTAGTGCTCACATTGACTTTCACGTTTGGTATAGAGCAGAGCAGGGTGAGCTTCCAACTAGGAACTGGAAGCACAAGGTTTTTTTCGAGAAAACTCATTTTCTTCTATGAGCCATGCCGGCTGTAAGTAAAAGCACGGTAACAACAGTGCTTTTCAGGTAGCTTCGGGGCCGCATCAACGGAGCTTTCATAATGGGAAAACTAGCCTTGTGCCATCAGTCTCTAATTTCTAGGTTGACACGCAGCATACACGCAGGAGCAGGGCTTCCTGGTTCTACGCAGTGTTCTGGTACTGAAACGGGTGCTGAAGCAAGGCCCCTAGGAGTGTTGAAAAGCTTACTACCTTGACACTAAAGCAGAACAACGATGAAGGCCTCATGGAGCCGCTGCACGCCTCTCGTTTTGCAAGGATAATCAGGGCCTTACTTCGAAGCTTGGGCTCACGTTGACTTTCACTTTAGGTATAGAGCAGAGCAGGGTGAGCTTCCAACAAGGAACTGGAAACCCAAGGTTTCTTAGGAGAAAACTCATTTTCTTCTCAGAACCATGCCGGCAGTGAGGAAAACCCCGGCAACAACAATGCTTTTCAGGTAGCTTCGAGGCCGCATAAACGGAGCTTTCATAATGGGAAAAGAAGCCTTATGCCATCAGTCTCCAATTTCTAGGTTGACACGCAGCATACACGCAGGACCAGAGCTTACTGTCTCTACGCAGTGTTCTGGTACCGAAACGGTTGCTTAAGCAAAGTCCCTAGGAGTCGTGGAAAGCTTACTACCGTGAAACTAAAGCAGAACAGCGATGAAGGCCTCATGGAGCTGCTGCACGCCTCCCGTTTTGCCAGGATAATCTGGGCCTTACTTCGAGGCTAGTGCTCACATTGACTTTCACGTTTGGTATAGAGCAGAGCAGGGTGAGCTTCCAACTAGGAAATGGAAGCACAAGGTTTCTTTCGAGAAAACTCATTTTCTTCTATGAGCCATGCCGGCTGTAAGTAAAAGCACGGTAACAACAGTGCTTTTCAGGTAGCTTCGGGGCCGCATCAACGGAGCTTTCATAATGGGAAAACTAGCCTTGTGCCATCAGTCTCTAATTTCTAGGTTGACACGCAGCATACACGCAGGAGCAGGGCTTCCTGGTTCTACGCAGTCTTCTGGTACTGAAACGGGTGCTGAAGCAAGGCCCCTAGGAGTGTTGAAAAGCTTACTACCTTGACACTAAAGCAGAACAACGATGAAGGCCTCATGGAGCCGCTGCACGCCTCTCGTTTTGCAAGGATAATCAGGGCCTTACTTCGAAGCTTGGGCTCACGTTGACTTTCACTTTAGGTATAGAGCAGAGCAGGGTGAGCTTCCAACAAGGAACTGGAAACCCAAGGTTTCTTAGGAGAAAACTCATTTTCTTCTCAGAACCATGCCGGCAGTGAGGAAAACCCCGGCAACAACAATGCTTTTCAGGTAGCTTCGAGGCCGCATGAACGGAGCTTTCATAATGGGAAAAGAAGCCTTATGCCATCAGTCTCCAATTTCTAGGTTGACACGCAGCATACACGCAGGACCAGAGCTTACTGTCTCTACGCAGTGTTCTGGTACCGAAACGGTTGCTTAAGCAAAGTCCCTAGGAGTCGTGGAAAGCTTACTACCGTGAAACTAAAGCAGAAAAGCGATGAAGGCCTCATGGAGCTGCTGCACGCCTCCCGTTTTGCCAGGATAATCTGGGCCTTACTTCGAGGCTAGTGCTCACATTGACTTTCACGTTTGGTATAGAGCAGAGCAGGGTGAGCTTCCAACTAGGAAATGGAAGCACAAGGTTTCTTTCGAGAAAACTCATTTTCTTCTATGAGCCATGCCGGCTGTAAGTAAAAGCACGGTAACAACAGTGCTTTTCAGGTAGCTTCGGGGCCGCATCAACGGAGCTTTCATAATGGGAAAACTAGCCTTGTGCCATCAGTCTCTAATTTCTAGGTTGACACGCAGCATACACGCAGGAGCAGGGCTTCCTGGTTCTACGCAGTCTTCTGGTACTGAAACGGGTGCTGAAGCAAGGCCCCTAGGAGTGTTGAAAAGCTTACTACCTTGACACTAAAGCAGAACAACGATGAAGGCCTCATGGAGCCGCTGCACGCCTCTCGTTTTGCAAGGATAATCAGGGCCTTACTTCGAAGCTTGGGCTCACGTTGACTTTCACTTTAGGTATAGAGCAGAGCAGGGTGAGCTTCCAACAAGGAACTGGAAACCCAAGGTTTCTTAGGAGAAAACTCATTTTCTTCTCAGAACCATGCCGGCAGTGAGGAAAACCCCGGCAACAACAATGCTTTTCAGGTAGCTTCGAGGCCGCATGAACGGAGCTTTCATAATGGGAAAAGAAGCCTTATGCCATCAGTCTCCAATTTCTAGGTTGACACGCAGCATACACGCAGGACCAGAGCTTACTGTCTCTACGCAGTGTTCTGGTACCGAAACGGTTGCTTAAGCAAAGTCCCTAGGAGTCGTGGAAAGCTTACTACCGTGAAACTAAAGCAGAACAGTGATGAAGGCCTCATGGAGCTGCTGCACGCCTCCCGTTTTGCCAGGATAATCTGGGCCTTACTTCGAGGCTAGTGCTCACATTGACTTTCACGTTTGGTATAGAGCAGAGCAGGGTGAGCTTCCAACTAGGAACTGGAAGCACAAGGTTTTTTTCGAGAAAACTCATTTTCTTCTATGAGCCATGCCGGCTGTAAGTAAAAGCACGGTAACAACAGTGCTTTTCAGGTAGCTTCGGGGCCGCATCAACGGAGCTTTCATAATGGGAAAACTAGCCTTGTGCCATCAGTCTCTAATTTCTAGGTTGACACGCAGCATACACGCAGGAGCAGAGCTTCCTGGTTCTACGCAGTGTTCTGGTACTGAAACGGGTGCTGAAGCAAGGCCCCTAGGAGTGTTGAAAAGCTTACTACCTTGACACTAAAGCAGAACAACGATGAAGGCCTCATGGAGCCGCTGCACGCCTCTCGTTTTGCAAGGATAATCAGGGCCTTACTTCGAAGCTTGGGCTCACGTTGACTTTCACTTTAGGTATAGAGCAGAGCAGGGTGAGCTTCCAACAAGGAACTGGAAACCCAAGGTTTCTTAGGAGAAAACTCATTTTCTTCTCAGAACCATGCCGGCAGTGAGGAAAACCCCGGCAACAACAATGCTTTTCAGGTAGCTTCGAGGCCGCATGAACGGAGCTTTCATAATGGGAAAAGAAGCCTTATGCCATCAGTCTCCAATTTCTAGGTTGACACGCAGCATACACGCAGGACCAGAGCTTACTGTCTCTACGCAGTGTTCTGGTACCGAAACGGTTGCTTAAGCAAAGTCCCTAGGAGTCTTGGAAAGCTTACTACCGTGAAACTAAAGCAGAACAGCGATGAAGGCCTCATGGAGCTGCTGCACGCCTCCCGTTTTGCCAGGATAATCAGGGCCTTACTTCGAGGCTAGTGCTCACATTGACTTTCACGTTTGGTATAGAGCAGAGCAGGGTGAGCTTCCAACTAGGAACTGGAAGCACAAGGTTTCTTTCGAGAAAACTCATTTTCTTCTATGAGCCATGCCGGCTGTAAGTAAAAGCACGGTAACAACAGTGTTTTTCAGGTAGCTTTGGGGCCGCATCAACGGAGCTTTCATAGTGGGAAAACTAGCCTTGTGCCATCAGTCTCTAATTTCTAGGTTGACACGCAGCATACACGCAGGAGCAGAGCTTCCTGGTTCTACGCAGTGTTCTGGTACTGAAACGGGTGCTGAAGCAAGGCCCCTAGGAGTGTTGAAAAGCTTACTACCTTGACACTAAAGCAGAACAACGATGAAGGCCTCATGGAGCCGCTGCACGCCTCTCGTTTTGCAAGGATAATCAGGGCCTTACTTCGAAGCTTGGGCTCACGTTGACTTTCACTTTAGGTATAGAGCAGAGCAGGGTGAGCTTCCAACAAGGAACTGGAAACCCAAGGTTTCTTAGGAGAAAACTCATTTTCTTCTCAGAACCATGCCGGCAGTGAGGAAAACCCCGGCAACAACAATGCTTTTCAGGTAGCTTCGAGGCCGCATGAACGGAGCTTTCATAATGGGAAAAGAAGCCTTATGCCATCAGTCTCCAATTTCTCGGTTGACACGCAGCATACACGCAGGACCAGAGCTTACTGTCTCTACGCAGTGTTCTGGTACCGAAACGGTTGCTTAAGCAAAGTCCCTAGGAGTCTTGGAAAGCTTACTACCGTGAAACTAAAGCAGAACAGCGATGAAGGCCTCATGGAGCTGCTGCACGCCTCCCGTTTTGCCAGGATAATCAGGGCCTTACTTCGAGGCTAGTGCTCACATTGACTTTCACGTTTGGTATAGAGCAGAGCAGGGTGAGCTTCCAACTAGGAACTGGAAGCACAAGGTTTCTTTCGAGAAAACTCATTTTCTTCTATGAGCCATGCCGGCTGTAAGTAAAAGCACGGTAACAACAGTGCTTTTCAGGTAGCTTCGGGGCCGCATCAACGGAGCTTTCATAATGGGAAAACTAGCCTTGTGCCATCAGTCTCTAATTTCTAGGTTGACACGCAGCATACACGCAGGAGCAGGGCTTCCTGGTTCTACGCAGTGTTCTGGTACTGAAACGGGTGCTGAAGCAAGGCCCCTAGGAGTGTTGAAAAGCTTACTACCTTGACACTAAAGCAGAACAACGATGAAGGCCTCATGGAGCCGCTGCACGCCTCTCGTTTTGCAAGGATAATCAGGGCCTTACTTCGAAGCTTGGGCTCACGTTGACTTTCACTTTAGGTATAGAGCAGAGCAGGGTGAGCTTCCAACAAGGAACTGGAAACCCAAGGTTTCTTAGGAGAAAACTCATTTTCTTCTCAGAACCATGCCGGCAGTGAGGAAAACCCCGGCAACAACAATGCTTTTCAGGTAGCTTCGAGGCCGCATGAACGGAGCTTTCATAATGGGAAAAGAAGCCTTATGCCATCAGTCTCCAATTTCTAGGTTGACACGCAGCATACACGCAGGACCAGAGCTTACTGTCTCTACGCAGTGTTCTGGTACCGAAACGGTTGCTTAAGCAAAGTCCCTAGGAGTCTTGGAAAGCTTACTACCGTGAAACTAAAGCAGAACAGCGATGAAGGCCTCATGGAGCTGCTGCACGCCTCCCGTTTTGCCAGGATAATCTGGGCCTTACTTCGAGGCTAGTGCTCACATTGACTTTCACGTTTGGTATAGAGCAGAGCAGGGTGAGCTTCCAACTAGGAACTGGAAGCACAAGGTTTCTTTCGAGAAAACTCATTTTCTTCTATGAGCCATGCCGGCTGTAAGTAAAAGCACGGTAACAACAGTGCTTTTCAGGTAGCTTCGGGGCCGCATCAACGGAGCTTTCATAATGGGAAAACTAGCCTTGTGCCATCAGTCTCTAATTTCTAGGTTGACACGCAGCATACACGCAGGAGCAGAGCTTCCTGGTTCTACGCAGTCTTCTGGTACTGAAACGGGTGCTGAAGCAAGGCCCCTAGGAGTGTTGAAAAGCTTACTACCTTGACACTAAAGCAGAACAACGATGAAGGCCTCATGGAGCCGCTGCACGCCTCTCGTTTTGCAAGGATAATCAGGGCCTTACTTCGAAGCTTGGGCTCACGTTGACTTTCACTTTAGGTATAGAGCAGAGCAGGGTGAGCTTCCAACAAGGAACTGGAAACCCAAGGTTTCTTAGGAGAAAACTCATTTTCTTCTCAGAACCATGCCGGCAGTGAGGAAAACCCCGGCAACAACAATGCTTTTCAGGTAGCTTCGAGGCCGCATGAACGGAGCTTTCATAATGGGAAAAGAAGCCTTATGCCATCAGTCTCCAATTTCTAGGTTGACACGCAGCATACACGCAGGACCAGAGCTTACTGTCTCTACGCAGTGTTCTGGTACCGAAACGGTTGCTTAAGCAAAGTCCCTAGGAGTCTTGGAAAGCTTACTACCGTGAAACTAAAGCAGAACAGCGATGAAGGCCTCATGGAGCTGCTGCACGCCTCCCGTTTTGCCAGGATAATCTGGGCCTTACTTCGAGGCTAGTGCTCACATTGACTTTCACGTTTGGTATAGAGCAGAGCAGGGTGAGCTTCCAACTAGGAACTGGAAGCACAAGGTTTCTTTCGAGAAAACTCATTTTCTTCTATGAGCCATGCCGGCTGTAAGTAAAAGCACGGTAACAACAGTGCTTTTCAGGTAGCTTCGGGGCCGCATCAACGGAGCTTTCATAATGGGAAAATTAGCCTTGTGCCATCAGTCTCTAATTTCTAGGTTGACACGCAGCATACACGCAGGAGCAGGGCTTCCTGGTTCTACGCAGTGTTCTGGTACTGAAACGGGTGCTGAAGCAAGGCCCCTAGGAGTGTTGAAAAGCTTACTACCTTGACACTAAAGCAGAACAACGATGAAGGCCTCATGGAGCCGCTGCACGCCTCTCGTTTTGCAAGGATAATCAGGGCCTTACTTCGAAGCTTGGGCTCACGTTGACTTTCACTTTAGGTATAGAGCAGAGCAGGGTGAGCTTCCAACAAGGAACTGGAAACCCAAGGTTTCTTAGGAGAAAACTCATTTTCTTCTCAGAACCATGCCGGCAGTGAGGAAAACCCCGGCAACAACAATGCTTTTCAGGTAGCTTCGAGGCCGCATGAACGGAGCTTTCATAATGGGAAAAGAAGCCTTATGCCATCAGTCTCCAATTTCTAGGTTGACACGCAGCATACACGCAGGACCAGAGCTTACTGTCTCTACGCAGTGTTCTGGTACCGAAACGGTTGCTTAAGCAAAGTCCCTAGGAGTCGTGGAAAGCTTACTACCGTGAAACTAAAGCAGAACAGCGATGAAGGCCTCATGGAGCTGCTGCACGCCTCCCGTTTTGCCAGGATAATCTGGGCCTTACTTCGAGGCTAGTGCTCACATTGACTTTCACGTTTGGTATAGAGCAGAGCAGGGTGAGCTTCCAACTAGGAAATGGAAGCACAAGGTTTCTTTCGAGAAAACTCATTTTCTTCTATGAGCCATGCCGGCTGTAAGTAAAAGCACGGTAACAACAGTGCTTTTCAGGTAGCTTCGGGGCCGCATCAACGGAGCTTTCATAATGGGAAAACTAGCCTTGTGCCATCAGTCTCTAATTTCTAGGTTGACACGCAGCATACACGCAGGAGCAGGGCTTCCTGGTTCTACGCAGTGTTCTGGTACTGAAACGGGTGCTGAAGCAAGGCCCCTAGGAGTGTTGAAAAGCTTACTACCTTGACACTAAAGCAGAACAACGATGAAGGCCTCATGGAGCCGCTGCACGCCTCTCGTTTTGCAAGGATAATCAGGGCCTTACTTCGAAGCTTGGGCTCACGTTGACTTTCACTTTAGGTATAGAGCAGAGCAGGGTGAGCTTCCAACAAGGAACTGGAAACCCAAGGTTTCTTAGGAGAAAACTCATTTTCTTCTCAGAACCATGCCGGCAGTGAGGAAAACCCCGGCAACAACAATGCTTTTCAGGTAGCTTCGAGGCCGCATGAACGGAGCTTTCATAATGGGAAAAGAAGCCTTATGCCATCAGTCTCCAATTTCTAGGTTGACACGCAGCATACACGCAGGACCAGAGCTTACTGTCTCTACGCAGTGTTCTGGTACCGAAACGGTTGCTTAAGCAAAGTCCCTAGGAGTCGTGGAAAGCTTACTACCGTGAAACTAAAGCAGAACAGTGATGAAGGCCTCATGGAGCTGCTGCACGCCTCCCGTTTTGCCAGGATAATCTGGGCCTTACTTCGAGGCTAGTGCTCACATTGACTTTCACGTTTGGTATAGAGCAGAGCAGGGTGAGCTTCCAACTAGGAACTGGAAGCACAAGGTTTCTTTCGAGAAAACTCATTTTCTTCTATGAGCCATGCCGGCTGTAAGTAAAAGCACGGTAACAACAGTGTTTTTCAGGTAGCTTTGGGGCCGCATCAACGGAGCTTTCATAGTGGGAAAACTAGCCTTGTGCCATCAGTCTCTAATTTCTAGGTTGACACGCAGCATACACGCAGGAGCAGAGCTTCCTGGTTCTACGCAGTGTTCTGGTACTGAAACGGGTGCTGAAGCAAGGCCCCTAGGAGTGTTGAAAAGCTTACTACCTTGACACTAAAGCAGAACAACGATGAAGGCCTCATGGAGCCGCTGCACGCCTCTCGTTTTGCAAGGATAATCAGGGCCTTACTTCGAAGCTTGGGCTCACGTTGACTTTCACTTTAGGTATAGAGCAGAGCAGGGTGAGCTTCCAACAAGGAACTGGAAACCCAAGGTTTCTTAGGAGAAAACTCATTTTCTTCTCAGAACCATGCCGGCAGTGAGGAAAACCCCGGCAACAACAATGCTTTTCAGGTAGCTTCGAGGCCGCATGAACGGAGCTTTCATAATGGGAAAAGAAGCCTTATGCCATCAGTCTCCAATTTCTCGGTTGACACGCAGCATACACGCAGGACCAGAGCTTACTGTCTCTACGCAGTGTTCTGGTACCGAAACGGTTGCTTAAGCAAAGTCCCTAGGAGTCTTGGAAAGCTTACTACCGTGAAACTAAAGCAGAACAGCGATGAAGGCCTCATGGAGCTGCTGCACGCCTCCCGTTTTGCCAGGATAATCAGGGCCTTACTTCGAGGCTAGTGCTCACATTGACTTTCACGTTTGGTATAGAGCAGAGCAGGGTGAGCTTCCAACTAGGAACTGGAAGCACAAGGTTTCTTTCGAGAAAACTCATTTTCTTCTATGAGCCATGCCGGCTGTAAGTAAAAGCACGGTAACAACAGTGCTTTTCAGGTAGCTTCGGGGCCGCATCAACGGAGCTTTCATAATGGGAAAACTAGCCTTGTGCCATCAGTCTCTAATTTCTAGGTTGACACGCAGCATACACGCAGGAGCAGGGCTTCCTGGTTCTACGCAGTGTTCTGGTACTGAAACGGGTGCTGAAGCAAGGCCCCTAGGAGTGTTGAAAAGCTTACTACCTTGACACTAAAGCAGAACAACGATGAAGGCCTCATGGAGCCGCTGCACGCCTCTCGTTTTGCAAGGATAATCAGGGCCTTACTTCGAAGCTTGGGCTCACGTTGACTTTCACTTTAGGTATAGAGCAGAGCAGGGTGAGCTTCCAACAAGGAACTGGAAACCCAAGGTTTCTTAGGAGAAAACTCATTTTCTTCTCAGAACCATGCCGGCAGTGAGGAAAACCCCGGCAACAACAATGCTTTTCAGGTAGCTTCGAGGCCGCATGAACGGAGCTTTCATAATGGGAAAAGAAGCCTTATGCCATCAGTCTCCAATTTCTAGGTTGACACGCAGCATACACGCAGGACCAGAGCTTACTGTCTCTACGCAGTGTTCTGGTACCGAAACGGTTGCTTAAGCAAAGTCCCTAGGAGTCGTGGAAAGCTTACTACCGTGAAACTAAAGCAGAACAGCGATGAAGGCCTCATGGAGCTGCTGCACGCCTCCCGTTTTGCCAGGATAATCAGGGCCTTACTTCGAGGCTAGTGCTCACATTGACTTTCACGTTTGGTATAGAGCAGAGCAGGGTGAGCTTCCAACTAGGAACTGGAAGCACAAGGTTTCTTTCGAGAAAACTCATTTTCTTCTATGAGCCATGCCGGCTGTAAGTAAAAGCACGGTAACAACAGTGTTTTTCAGGTAGCTTTGGGGCCGCATCAACGGAGCTTTCATAGTGGGAAAACTAGCCTTGTGCCATCAGTCTCTAATTTCTAGGTTGACACGCAGCATACACGCAGGAGCAGAGCTTCCTGGTTCTACGCAGTGTTCTGGTACTGAAACGGGTGCTGAAGCAAGGCCCCTAGGAGTGTTGAAAAGCTTACTACCTTGACACTAAAGCAGAACAACGATGAAGGCCTCATGGAGCCGCTGCACGCCTCTCGTTTTGCAAGGATAATCAGGGCCTTACTTCGAAGCTTGGGCTCACGTTGACTTTCACTTTAGGTATAGAGCAGAGCAGGGTGAGCTTCCAACAAGGAACTGGAAACCCAAGGTTTCTTAGGAGAAAACTCATTTTCTTCTCAGAACCATGCCGGCAGTGAGGAAAACCCCGGCAACAACAATGCTTTTCAGGTAGCTTCGAGGCCGCATGAACGGAGCTTTCATAATGGGAAAAGAAGCCTTATGCCATCAGTCTCCAATTTCTCGGTTGACACGCAGCATACACGCAGGACCAGAGCTTACTGTCTCTACGCAGTGTTCTGGTACCGAAACGGTTGCTTAAGCAAAGTCCCTAGGAGTCTTGGAAAGCTTACTACCGTGAAACTAAAGCAGAACAGCGATGAAGGCCTCATGGAGCTGCTGCACGCCTCCCGTTTTGCCAGGATAATCAGGGCCTTACTTCGAGGCTAGTGCTCACATTGACTTTCACGTTTGGTATAGAGCAGAGCAGGGTGAGCTTCCAACTAGGAACTGGAAGCACAAGGTTTCTTTCGAGAAAACTCATTTTCTTCTATGAGCCATGCCGGCTGTAAGTAAAAGCACGGTAACAACAGTGCTTTTCAGGTAGCTTCGGGGCCGCATCAACGGAGCTTTCATAATGGGAAAACTAGCCTTGTGCCATCAGTCTCTAATTTCTAGGTTGACACGCAGCATACACGCAGGAGCAGGGCTTCCTGGTTCTACGCAGTGTTCTGGTACTGAAACGGGTGCTGAAGCAAGGCCCCTAGGAGTGTTGAAAAGCTTACTACCTTGACACTAAAGCAGAACAACGATGAAGGCCTCATGGAGCCGCTGCACGCCTCTCGTTTTGCAAGGATAATCAGGGCCTTACTTCGAAGCTTGGGCTCACGTTGACTTTCACTTTAGGTATAGAGCAGAGCAGGGTGAGCTTCCAACAAGGAACTGGAAACCCAAGGTTTCTTAGGAGAAAACTCATTTTCTTCTCAGAACCATGCCGGCAGTGAGGAAAACCCCGGCAACAACAATGCTTTTCAGGTAGCTTCGAGGCCGCATGAACGGAGCTTTCATAATGGGAAAAGAAGCCTTATGCCATCAGTCTCCAATTTCTAGGTTGACACGCAGCATACACGCAGGACCAGAGCTTACTGTCTCTACGCAGTGTTCTGGTACCGAAACGGTTGCTTAAGCAAAGTCCCTAGGAGTCGTGGAAAGCTTACTACCGTGAAACTAAAGCAGAACAGCGATGAAGGCCTCATGGAGCTGCTGCACGCCTCCCGTTTTGCCAGGATAATCAGGGCCTTACTTCGAGGCTAGTGCTCACATTGACTTTCACGTTTGGTATAGAGCAGAGCAGGGTGAGCTTCCAACTAGGAACTGGAAGCACAAGGTTTCTTTCGAGAAAACTCATTTTCTTCTATGAGCCATGCCGGCTGTAAGTAAAAGCACGGTAACAACAGTGCTTTTCAGGTAGCTTCGGGGCCGCATCAACGGAGCTTTCATAATGGGAAAACTAGCCTTGTGCCATCAGTCTCTAATTTCTAGGTTGACACGCAGCATACACGCAGGAGCAGAGCTTCCTGGTTCTACGCAGTGTTCTGGTACTGAAACGGGTGCTGAAGCAAGGCCCCTAGGAGTGTTGAAAAGCTTACTACCTTGACACTAAAGCAGAACAACGATGAAGGCCTCATGGAGCCGCTGCACGCCTCTCGTTTTGCAAGGATAATCAGGGCCTTACTTCGAAGCTTGGGCTCACGTTGACTTTCACTTTAGGTATAGAGCAGAGCAGGGTGAGCTTCCAACAAGGAACTGGAAACCCAAGGTTTCTTAGGAGAAAACTCATTTTCTTCTCAGAACCATGCCGGCAGTGAGGAAAACCCCGGCAACAACAATGCTTTTCAGGTAGCTTCGAGGCCGCATGAACGGAGCTTTCATAATGGGAAAAGAAGCCTTATGCCATCAGTCTCCAATTTCTAGGTTGACACGCAGCATACACGCAGGACCAGAGCTTACTGTCTCTACGCAGTGTTCTGGTACCAAAACGGTTGCTTAAGCAAAGTCCCTAGGAGTCTTGGAAAGCTTACTACCGTGAAACTAAAGCAGAACAGCGATGAAGGCCTCATGGAGCTGCTGCACGCCTCCCGTTTTGCCAGGATAATCTGGGCCTTACTTCGAGGCTAGTGCTCACATTGACTTTCACGTTTGGTATAGAGCAGAGCAGGGTGAGCTTCCAACTAGGAACTGGAAGCACAAGGTTTCTTTCGAGAAAACTCATTTTCTTCTATGAGCCATGCCGGCTGTAAGTAAAAGCACGGTAACAACAGTGCTTTTCAGGTAGCTTCGGGGCCGCGTCAACGGAGCTTTCATAATGGGAAAACTAGCCTTGTGCCATCAGTCTCTAATTTCTAGGTTGACACGCAGCATACACGCAGGAGCAGGGCTTCCTGGTTCTACGCAGTCTTCTGGTACTGAAACGGGTGCTGAAGCAAGGCCCCTAGGAGTGTTGAAAAGCTTACTACCTTGACACTAAAGCAGAACAACGATGAAGGCCTCATGGAGCCGCTGCACGCCTCTCGTTTTGCAAGGATAATCAGGGCCTTACTTCGAAGCTTGGGCTCACGTTGACTTTCACTTTAGGTATAGAGCAGAGCAGGGTGAGCTTCCAACAAGGAACTGGAAACCCAAGGTTTCTTAGGAGAAAACTCATTTTCTTCTCAGAACCATGACGGCAGTGAGGAAAACCCCGGCAACAACAATGCTTTTCAGGTAGCTTCGAGGCCGCATGAACGGAGCTTTCATAATGGGAAAAGAAGCCTTATGCCATCAGTCTCCAATTTCTAGGTTGACACGCAGCATACACGCAGGACCAGAGCTTACTGTCTCTACGCAGTGTTCTGGTACCGAAACGGTTGCTTAAGCAAAGTCCCTAGGAGTCGTGGAAAGCTTACTACCGTGAAACTAAAGCAGAACAGCGATGAAGGCCTCATGGAGCTGCTGCACGCCTCCCGTTTTGCCAGGATAATCAGGGCCTTACTTCGAGGCTAGTGCTCACATTGACTTTCACGTTTGGTATAGAGCAGAGCAGGGTGAGCTTCCAACTAGGAACTGGAAGCACAAGGTTTCTTTCGAGAAAACTCATTTTCTTCTATGAGCCATGCCGGCTATAAGTAAAAGCACGGTAACAACAGTGCTTTTCAGGTAGCTTCGGGGCCGCATCAACGGAGCTTTCATAATGGGAAAACTAGCCTTGTGCCATCAGTCTCTAATTTCTAGGTTGACACGCAGCATACACGCAGGAGCAGAGCTTCCTGGTTCTACGCAGTGTTCTGGTACTGAAACGGGTGCTGAAGCAAGGCCCCTAGGAGTGTTGAAAAGCTTACTACCTTGACACTAAAGCAGAACAACGATGAAGGCCTCATGGAGCCGCTGCACGCCTCTCGTTTTGCAAGGATAATCAGGGCCTTACTTCGAAGCTTGGGCTCACGTTGACTTTCACTTTAGGTATAGAGCAGAGCAGGGTGAGCTTCCAACAAGGAACTGGAAACCCAAGGTTTCTTAGGAGAAAACTCATTTTCTTCTCAGAACCATGCCGGCAGTGAGGAAAACCCCGGCAACAACAATGCTTTTCAGGTAGCTTCGAGGCCGCATGAACGGAGCTTTCATAATGGGAAAAGAAGCCTTATGCCATCAGTCTCCAATTTCTAGGTTGACACGCAGCATACACGCAGGACCAGAGCTTACTGTCTCTACGCAGTGTTCTGGTACCGAAACGGTTGCTTAAGCAAAGTCCCTAGGAGTCTTGGAAAGCTTACTACCGTGAAACTAAAGCAGAACAGCGATGAAGGCCTCATGGAGCTGCTGCACGCCTCCCGCTTTGCCAGGATAATCAGGGCCTTACTTCGAGGCTAGTGCTCACATTGACTTTCACGTTTGGTATAGAGCAGAGCAGGGTGAGCTTCCAACTAGGAACTGGAAGCACAAGGTTTCTTTCGAGAAAACTCATTTTCTTCTATGAGCCATGCCGGCTGTAAGTAAAAGCACGGTAACAACAGTGCTTTTCAGGTAGCTTCGGGGCCGCATCAACGGAGCTTTCATAATGGGAAAACTAGCCTTGTGCCATCAGTCTCTAATTTCTAGGTGGACACGCAGCATACACGCAGGAGCAGAGCTTCCTGGTTCTACGCAGTCTTCTGGTACTGAAACGGGTGCTGAAGCAAGGCCCCTAGGAGTGTTGAAAAGCTTACTACCTTGACACTAAAGCAGAACAACGATGAAGGCCTCATGGAGCTGCTGCACGCCTCTCGTTTTGCAAGGATAATCAGGGCCTTACTTCGAAGCTTGGGCTCACGTTGACTTTCACTTTAGGTATAGAGCAGAGCAGGGTGAGCTTCCAACAAGGAACTGGAAACCCAAGGTTTCTTAGGAGAAAACTCATTTTCTTCTCAGAACCATGCCGGCAGTGAGGAAAACCCCGGCAACAACAATGCTTTTCAGGTAGCTTCGAGGCCGCATGAACGGAGCTTTCATAATGGGAAAAGAAGCCTTATGCCATCAGTCTCCAATTTCTAGGTTGACACGCAGCATACACGCAGGACCAGAGCTTACTGTCTCTACGCAGTGTTCTGGTACCGAAACGGTTGCTTAAGCAAAGTCCCTAGGAGTCTTGGAAAGCTTACTACCGTGAAACTAAAGCAGAACAGCGATGAAGGCCTCATGGAGCTGCTGCACGCCTCCCGTTTTGCCAGGATAATCTGGGCCTTACTTCGAGGCTAGTGCTCACATTGACTTTCACGTTTGGTATAGAGCAGAGCAGGGTGAGCTTCCAACTAGGAACTGGAAGCACAAGGTTTCTTTCGAGAAAACTCATTTTCTTCTATGAGCCATGCCGGCTGTAAGTAAAAGCACGGTAACAACAGTGCTTTTCAGGTAGCTTCGGGGCCGCATCAACGGAGCTTTCATAATGGGAAAACTAGCCTTGTGCCATCAGTCTCTAATTTCTAGGTTGACACGCAGCATACACGCAGGAGCAGAGCTTCCTGGTTCTACGCAGTCTTCTGGTACTGAAACGGGTGCTGAAGCAAGGCCCCTAGGAGTGTTGAAAAGCTTACTACCTTGACACTAAAGCAGAACAACGATGAAGGCCTCATGGAGCCGCTGCACGCCTCTCGTTTTGCAAGGATAATCAGGGCCTTACTTCGAAGCTTGGGCTCACGTTGACTTTCACTTTAGGTATAGAGCAGAGCAGGGTGAGCTTCCAACAAGGAACTGGAAACCCAAGGTTTCTTAGGAGAAAACTCATTTTCTTCTCAGAACCATGCCGGCAGTGAGGAAAACCCCGGCAACAACAATGCTTTTCAGGTAGCTTCGAGGCCGCATGAACGGAGCTTTCATAATGGGAAAAGAAGCCTTATGCCATCAGTCTCCAATTTCTAGGTTGACACGCAGCATACACGCAGGACCAGAGCTTACTGTCTCTACGCAGTGTTCTGGTACCGAAACGGTTGCTTAAGCAAAGTCCCTAGGAGTCATGGAAAGCTTACTACCGTGAAACTAAAGCAGAACAGCGATGAAGGCCTCATGGAGCTGCTGCACGCCTCCCGTTTTGCCAGGATAATCTGGGCCTTACTTCGAGGCTAGTGCTCACATTGACTTTCACGTTTGGTATAGAGCAGAGCAGGGTGAGCTTCCAACTAGGAACTGGAAGCACAAGGTTTCTTTCGAGAAAACTCATTTTCTTCTATGAGCCATGCCGGCTGTAAGTAAAAGCACGGTAACAACAGTGCTTTTCAGGTAGCTTCGGGGCCGCATCAACGGAGCTTTCATAATGGGAAAATTAGCCTTGTGCCATCAGTCTCTAATTTCTAGGTTGACACGCAGCATACACGCAGGAGCAGGGCTTCCTGGTTCTACGCAGTGTTCTGGTACTGAAACGGGTGCTGAAGCAAGGCCCCTAGGAGTGTTGAAAAGCTTACTACCTTGACACTAAAGCAGAACAACGATGAAGGCCTCATGGAGCCGCTGCACGCCTCTCGTTTTGCAAGGATAATCAGGGCCTTACTTCGAAGCTTGGGCTCACGTTGACTTTCACTTTAGGTATAGAGCAGAGCAGGGTGAGCTTCCAACAAGGAACTGGAAACCCAAGGTTTCTTAGGAGAAAACTCATTTTCTTCTCAGAACCATGCCGGCAGTGAGGAAAACCCCGGCAACAACAATGCTTTTCAGGTAGCTTCGAGGCCGCATGAACGGAGCTTTCATAATGGGAAAAGAAGCCTTATGCCATCAGTCTCCAATTTCTAGGTTGACACGCAGCATACACGCAGGACCAGAGCTTACTGTCTCTACGCAGTGTTCTGGTACCGAAACGGTTGCTTAAGCAAAGTCCCTAGGAGTCGTGGAAAGCTTACTACCGTGAAACTAAAGCAGAACAGCGATGAAGGCCTCATGGAGCTGCTGCACGCCTCCCGTTTTGCCAGGATAATCAGGGCCTTACTTCGAGGCTAGTGCTCACATTGACTTTCACGTTTGGTATAGAGCAGAGCAGGGTGAGCTTCCAACTAGGAACTGGAAGCACAAGGTTTCTTTCGAGAAAACTCATTTTCTTCTATGAGCCATGCCGGCTGTAAGTAAAAGCACGGTAACAACAGTGCTTTTCAGGTAGCTTCGGGGCCGCATCAACGGAGCTTTCATAATGGGAAAACTAGCCTTGTGCCATCAGTCTCTAATTTCTAGGTTGACACGCAGCATACACGCAGGAGCAGAGCTTCCTGGTTCTACGCAGTCTTCTGGTACTGAAACGGGTGCTGAAGCAAGGCCCCTAGGAGTGTTGAAAAGCTTACTACCTTGACACTAAAGCAGAACAACGATGAAGGCCTCATGGAGCTGCTGCACGCCTCTCGTTTTGCAAGGATAATCAGGGCCTTACTTCGAAGCTTGGGCTCACGTTGACTTTCACTTTAGGTATAGAGCAGAGCAGGGTGAGCTTCCAACAAGGAACTGGAAACCCAAGGTTTCTTAGGAGAAAACTCATTTTCTTCTCAGAACCATGCCGGCAGTGAGGAAAACCCCGGCAACAACAATGCTTTTCAGGTAGCTTCGAGGCCGCATGAACGGAGCTTTCATAATGGGAAAAGAAGCCTTATGCCATCAGTCTCCAATTTCTAGGTTGACACGCAGCATACACGCAGGACCAGAGCTTACTGTCTCTACGCAGTGTTCTGGTACCGAAACGGTTGCTTAAGCAAAGTCCCTAGGAGTCTTGGAAAGCTTACTACCGTGAAACTAAAGCAGAACAGCGATGAAGGCCTCATGGAGCTGCTGCACGCCTCCCGTTTTGCCAGGATAATCAGGGCCTTACTTCGAGGCTAGTGCTCACATTGACTTTCACGTTTGGTATAGAGCAGAGCAGGGTGAGCTTCCAACTAGGAACTGGAAGCACAAGGTTTCTTTCGAGAAAACTCATTTTCTTCTATGAGCCATGCCGGCTGTAAGTAAAAGCACGGTAACAACAGTGCTTTTCAGGTAGCTTCGGGGCCGCATCAACGGAGCTTTCATAATGGGAAAACTAGCCTTGTGCCATCAGTCTCTAATTTCTAGGTTGACACGCAGCATACACGCAGGAGCAGAGCTTCCTGGTTCTACGCAGTCTTCTGGTACTGAAACGGGTGCTGAAGCAAGGCCCCTAGGAGTGTTGAAAAGCTTACTACCTTGACACTAAAGCAGAACAACGATGAAGGCCTCATGGAGCCGCTGCACGCCTCTCGTTTTGCAAGGATAATCAGGGCCTTACTTCGAAGCTTGGGCTCACGTTGACTTTCACTTTAGGTATAGAGCAGAGCAGGGTGAGCTTCCAACAAGGAACTGGAAACCCAAGGTTTCTTAGGAGAAAACTCATTTTCTTCTCAGAACCATGCCGGCAGTGAGGAAAACCCCGGCAACAACAATGCTTTTCAGGTAGCTTCGAGGCCGCATGAACGGAGCTTTCATAATGGGAAAAGAAGCCTTATGCCATCAGTCTCCAATTTCTAGGTTGACACGCAGCATACACGCAGGACCAGAGCTTACTGTCTCTACGCAGTGTTCTGGTACCGAAACGGTTGCTTAAGCAAAGTCCCTAGGAGTCGTGGAAAGCTTACTACCGTGAAACTAAAGCAGAACAGCGATGAAGGCCTCATGGAGCTGCTGCACGCCTCCCGTTTTGCCAGGATAATCAGGGCCTTACTTCGAGGCTAGTGCTCACATTGACTTTCACGTTTGGTATAGAGCAGAGCAGGGTGAGCTTC
The DNA here is from genome assembly GCF_028564815.1 of Eubalaena glacialis. Taxonomy (NCBI): domain Eukaryota; kingdom Metazoa; phylum Chordata; class Mammalia; order Artiodactyla; family Balaenidae; genus Eubalaena; species Eubalaena glacialis. The sequence continues at coordinate 84,166,693 of NC_083726.1, read as the reverse complement.
CAACTAGGAACTGGAAGCACAAGGTTTCTTTCGAGAAAACTCATTTTCTTCTATGAGCCATGCCGGCTGTAAGTAAAAGCACGGTAACAACAGTGCTTTTCAGGTAGCTTCGGGGCCGCATCAACGGAGCTTTCATAATGGGAAAACTAGCCTTGTGCCATCAGTCTCTAATTTCTAGGTTGACACGCAGCATACACGCAGGAGCAGAGCTTCCTGGTTCTACGCAGTCTTCTGGTACTGAAACGGGTGCTGAAGCAAGGCCCCTAGGAGTGTTGAAAAGCTTACTACCTTGACACTAAAGCAGAACAACGATGAAGGCCTCATGGAGCCGCTGCACGCCTCTCGTTTTGCAAGGATAATCAGGGCCTTACTTCGAAGCTTGGGCTCACGTTGACTTTCACTTTAGGTATAGAGCAGAGCAGGGTGAGCTTCCAACAAGGAACTGGAAACCCAAGGTTTCTTAGGAGAAAACTCATTTTCTTCTCAGAACCATGCCGGCAGTGAGGAAAACCCCGGCAACAACAATGCTTTTCAGGTAGCTTCGAGGCCGCATGAACGGAGCTTTCATAATGGGAAAAGAAGCCTTATGCCATCAGTCTCCAATTTCTAGGTTGACACGCAGCATACACGCAGGACCAGAGCTTACTGTCTCTACGCAGTGTTCTGGTACCGAAACGGTTGCTTAAGCAAAGTCCCTAGGAGTCTTGGAAAGCTTACTACCGTGAAACTAAAGCAGAACAGCGATGAAGGCCTCATGGAGCTGCTGCACGCCTCCCGTTTTGCCAGGATAATCAGGGCCTTACTTCGAGGCTAGTGCTCACATTGACTTTCACGTTTGGTATAGAGCAGAGCAGGGTGAGCTTCCAACTAGGAACTGGAAGCACAAGGTTTCTTTCGAGAAAACTCATTTTCTTCTATGAGCCATGCCGGCTGTAAGTAAAAGCACGGTAACAACAGTGCTTTTCAGGTAGCTTCGGGGCCGCATCAACGGAGCTTTCATAATGGGAAAACTAGCCTTGTGCCATCAGTCTCTAATTTCTAGGTTGACACGCAGCATACACGCAGGAGCAGAGCTTCCTGGTTCTACGCAGTGTTCTGGTACTGAAACGGGTGCTGAAGCAAGGCCCCTAGGAGTGTTGAAAAGCTTACTACCTTGACACTAAAGCAGAACAACGATGAAGGCCTCATGGAGCCACTGCACGCCTCTCGTTTTGCAAGGATAATCAGGGCCTTACTTCGAAGCTTGGGCTCACGTTGACTTTCACTTTAGGTATAGAGCAGAGCAGGGTGAGCTTCCAACAAGGAACTGGAAACCCAAGGTTTCTTAGGAGAAAACTCATTTTCTTCTCAGAACCATGCCGGCAGTGAGGAAAACCCCGGCAACAACAATGCTTTTCAGGTAGCTTCGAGGCCGCATGAACGGAGCTTTCATAATGGGAAAAGAAGCCTTATGCCATCAGTCTCCAATTTCTAGGTTGACACGCAGCATACACGCAGGACCAGAGCTTACTGTCTCTACGCAGTGTTCTGGTACCGAAACGGTTGCTTAAGCAAAGTCCCTAGGAGTCATGGAAAGCTTACTACCGTGAAACTAAAGCAGAACAGCGATGAAAGCCTCATGGAGCTGCTGCACGCCTCCCGTTTTGCCAGGATAATCTGGGCCTTACTTCGAGGCTAGTGCTCACATTGACTTTCACGTTTGGTATAGAGCAGAGCAGGGTGAGCTTCCAACTAGGAACTGGAAGCACAAGGTTTCTTTCGAGAAAACTCATTTTCTTCTATGAGCCATGCCGGCTGTAAGTAAAAGCACGGTAACAACAGTGCTTTTCAGGTAGCTTCGGGGCCGCATCAACGGAGCTTTCATAATGGGAAAATTAGCCTTGTGCCATCAGTCTCTAATTTCTAGGTTGACACGCAGCATACACGCAGGAGCAGGGCTTCCTGGTTCTACGCAGTGTTCTGGTACTGAAACGGGTGCTGAAGCAAGGCCCCTAGGAGTGTTGAAAAGCTTACTACCTTGACACTAAAGCAGAACAACGATGAAGGCCTCATGGAGCCGCTGCACGCCTCTCGTTTTGCAAGGATAATCAGGGCCTTACTTCGAAGCTTGGGCTCACGTTGACTTTCACTTTAGGTATAGAGCAGAGCAGGGTGAGCTTCCAACAAGGAACTGGAAACCCAAGGTTTCTTAGGAGAAAACTCATTTTCTTCTCAGAACCATGCCGGCAGTGAGGAAAACCCCGGCAACAACAATGCTTTTCAGGTAGCTTCGAGGCCGCATGAACGGAGCTTTCATAATGGGAAAAAAAGCCTTATGCCATCAGTCTCCAATTTCTAGGTTGACACGCAGCATACACGCAGGACCAGAGCTTACTGTCTCTACGCAGTGTTCTGGTACCGAAACGGTTGCTTAAGCAAAGTCCCTAGGAGTCGTGGAAAGCTTACTACCGTGAAACTAAAGCAGAACAGCGATGAAGGCCTCATGGAGCTGCTGCACGCCTCCCGTTTTGCCAGGATAATCAGGGCCTTACTTCGAGGCTAGTGCTCACATTGACTTTCACGTTTGGTATAGAGCAGAGCAGGGTGAGCTTCCAACTAGGAACTGGAAGCACAAGGTTTCTTTCGAGAAAACTCATTTTCTTCTATGAGCCATGCCGGCTGTAAGTAAAAGCACGGTAACAACAGTGCTTTTCAGGTAGCTTCGGGGCCGCATCAACGGAGCTTTCATAATGGGAAAACTAGCCTTGTGCCATCAGTCTGTAATTTCTAGGTTGACACGCAGCATACACGCAGGAGCAGAGCTTCCTGGTTCTACGCAGTCTTCTGGTACTGAAACGGGTGCTGAAGCAAGGCCCCTAGGAGTGTTGAAAAGCTTACTACCTTGACACTAAAGCAGAACAACGATGAAGGCCTCATGGAGCCGCTGCACGCCTCTCGTTTTGCAAGGATAATCAGGGCCTTACTTCGAAGCTTGGGCTCACGTTGACTTTCACTTTAGGTATAGAGCAGAGCAGGGTGAGCTTCCAACAAGGAACTGGAAACCCAAGGTTTCTTAGGAGAAAACTCATTTTCTTCTCAGAACCATGCCGGCAGTGAGGAAAACCCCGGCAACAACAATGCTTTTCAGGTAGCTTCGAGGCCGCATGAATGGAGCTTTCATAATGGGAAAAGAAGCCTTATGCCATCAGTCTCCAATTTCTAGGTTGACACGCAGCATACACGCAGGACCAGAGCTTACTGTCTCTACGCAGTGTTCTGGTACCGAAACGGTTGCTTAAGCAAAGTCCCTAGGAGTCTTGGAAAGCTTACTACCGTGAAACTAAAGCAGAACAGCGATGAAGGCCTCATGGAGCTGCTGCACGCCTCCCGTTTTGCCAGGATAATCAGGGCCTTACTTCGAGGCTAGTGCTCACATTGACTTTCACGTTTGGTATAGAGCAGAGCAGGGTGAGCTTCCAACTAGGAACTGGAAGCACAAGGTTTCTTTCGAGAAAACTCATTTTCTTCTATGAGCCATGCCGGCTGTAAGTAAAAGCACGGTAACAACAGTGCTTTTCAGGTAGCTTCGGGGCCGCATCAACGGAGCTTTCATAATGGGAAAACTAGCCTTGTGCCATCAGTCTCTAATTTCTAGGTTGACACGCAGCATACACGCAGGAGCAGAGCTTCCTGGTTCTACGCAGTCTTCTGGTACTGAAACGGGTGCTGAAGCAAGGCCCCTAGGAGTGTTGAAAAGCTTACTACCTTGACACTAAAGCAGAACAACGATGAAGGCCTCATGGAGCTGCTGCACGCCTCTCGTTTTGCAAGGATAATCAGGGCCTTACTTCGAAGCTTGGGCTCACGTTGACTTTCACTTTAGGTATAGAGCAGAGCAGGGTGAGCTTCCAACAAGGAACTGGAAACCCAAGGTTTCTTAGGAGAAAACTCATTTTCTTCTCAGAACCATGCCGGCAGTGAGGAAAACACCGGCAACAACAATGCTTTTCAGGTAGCTTCGAGGCCGCATGAACGGAGCTTTCATAATGGGAAAAGAAGCCTTATGCCATCAGTCTCCAATTTCTAGGTTGACACGCAGCATACACGCAGGACCAGAGCTTACTGTCTCTACGCAGTGTTCTGGTACCGAAACGGTTGCTTAAGCAAAGTCCCTAGGAGTCGTGGAAAGCTTACTACCGTGAAACTAAAGCAGAACAGCGATGAAGGCCTCATGGAGCTGCTGCACGCCTCCCGTTTTGCCAGGATAATCAGGGCCTTACTTCGAGGCTAGTGCTCACATTGACTTTCACGTTTGGTATAGAGCAGAGCAGGGTGAGCTTCCAACTAGGAACTGGAAGCACAAGGTTTCTTTCGAGAAAACTCATTTTCTTCTATGAGCCATGCCGGCTGTAAGTAAAAGCACGGTAACAACAGTGCTTTTCAGGTAGCTTCGGGGCCGCATCAACGGAGCTTTCATAATGGGAAAACTAGCCTTGTGCCATCAGTCTCTAATTTCTAGGTTGACACGCAGCATACACGCAGGAGCAGAGCTTCCTGGTTCTACGCAGTCTTCTGGTACTGAAACGGGTGCTGAAGCAAGGCCCCTAGGAGTGTTGAAAAGCTTACTACCTTGACACTAAAGCAGAACAACGATGAAGGCCTCATGGAGCCGCTGCACGCCTCTCGTTTTGCAAGGATAATCAGGGCCTTACTTCGAAGCTTGGGCTCACGTTGACTTTCACTTTAGGTATAGAGCAGAGCAGGGTGAGCTTCCAACAAGGAACTGGAAACCCAAGGTTTCTTAGGAGAAAACTCATTTTCTTCCCAGAACCATGCCGGCAGTGAGGAAAACCCCAGCAACAACAATGCTTTTCAGGTAGCTTCGAGGCCGCATGAACGGAGCTTTCATAATGGGAAAAGAAGCCTTATGCCATCAGTCTCCAATTTCTAGGTTGACACGCAGCATACACGCAGGACCAGAGCTTACTGTCTCTACGCAGTGTTCTGGTACCGAAACGGTTGCTTAAGCAAAGTCCCTAGGAGTCATGGAAAGCTTACTACCGTGAAACTAAAGCAGAACAGCGATGAAGGCCTCATGGAGCTGCTGCACGCCTCCCGTTTTGCCAGGATAATCTGGGCCTTACTTCGAGGCTAGTGCTCACATTGACTTTCACGTTTGGTATAGAGCAGAGCAGGGTGAGCTTCCAACTAGGAACTGGAAGCACAAGGTTTCTTTCGAGAAAACTCATTTTCTTCTATGAGCCATGCCGGCTGTAAGTAAAAGCACGGTAACAACAGTGCTTTTCAGGTAGCTTCGGGGCCGCATCAACGGAGCTTTCATAATGGGAAAATTAGCCTTGTGCCATCAGTCTCTAATTTCTAGGTTGACACGCAGCATACACGCAGGAGCAGGGCTTCCTGGTTCTACGCAGTGTTCTGGTACTGAAACGGGTGCTGAAGCAAGGCCCCTAGGAGTGTTGAAAAGCTTACTACCTTGACACTAAAGCAGAACAACGATGAAGGCCTCATGGAGCCGCTGCACGCCTCTCGTTTTGCAAGGATAATCAGGGCCTTACTTCGAAGCTTGGGCTCACGTTGACTTTCACTTTAGGTATAGAGCAGAGCAGGGTGAGCTTCCAACAAGGAACTGGAAACCCAAGGTTTCTTAGGAGAAAACTCATTTTCTTCTCAGAACCATGCCGGCAGTGAGGAAAACCCCGGCAACAACAATGCTTTTCAGGTAGCTTCGAGGCCGCATGAACGGAGCTTTCATAATGGGAAAAGAAGCCTTATGCCATCAGTCTCCAATTTCTAGGTTGACACGCAGCATACACGCAGGACCAGAGCTTACTGTCTCTACGCAGTGTTCTGGTACCGAAACGGTTGCTTAAGCAAAGTCCCTAGGAGTCGTGGAAAGCTTACTACCGTGAAACTAAAGCAGAACAGCGATGAAGGCCTCATGGAGCTGCTGCACGCCTCCCGTTTTGCCAGGATAATCAGGGCCTTACTTCGAGGCTAGTGCTCACATTGACTTTCACGTTTGGTATAGAGCAGAGCAGGGTGAGCTTCCAACTAGGAACTGGAAGCACAAGGTTTCTTTCGAGAAAACTCATTTTCTTCTATGAGCCATGCCGGCTGTAAGTAAAAGCACGGTAACAACAGTGCTTTTCAGGTAGCTTCGGGGCCGCATCAACGGAGCTTTCATAATGGGAAAACTAGCCTTGTGCCATCAGTCTCTAATTTCTAGGTTGACACGCAGCATACACGCAGGAGCAGGGCTTCCTGGTTCTACGCAGTGTTCTGGTACTGAAACGGGTGCTGAAGCAAGGCCCCTAGGAGTGTTGAAAAGCTTACTACCTTGACACTAAAGCAGAACAACGATGAAGGCCTCATGGAGCCGCTGCACGCCTCTCGTTTTGCAAGGATAATCAGGGCCTTACTTCGAAGCTTGGGCTCACGTTGACTTTCACTTTAGGTATAGAGCAGAGCAGGGTGAGCTTCCAACAAGGAACTGGAAACCCAAGGTTTCTTAGGAGAAAACTCATTTTCTTCTCAGAACCATGCCGGCAGTGAGGAAAACCCCGGCAACAACAATGCTTTTCAGGTAGCTTCGAGGCCGCATGAACGGAGCTTTCATAATGGGAAAAGAAGCCTTATGCCATCAGTCTCCAATTTCTAGGTTGACACGCAGCATACACGCAGGACCAGAGCTTACTGTCTCTACGCAGTGTTCTGGTACCGAAACGGTTGCTTAAGCAAAGTCCCTAGGAGTCGTGGAAAGCTTACTACCGTGAAACTAAAGCAGAACAGCGATGAAGGCCTCATGGAGCTGCTGCACGCCTCCCGTTTTGCCAGGATAATCAGGGCCTTACTTCGAGGCTAGTGCTCACATTGACTTTCACGTTTGGTATAGAGCAGAGCAGGGTGAGCTTCCAACTAGGAACTGGAAGCACAAGGTTTCTTTCGAGAAAACTCATTTTCTTCTATGAGCCATGCCGGCTGTAAGTAAAAGCACGGTAACAACAGTGCTTTTCAGGTAGCTTCGGGGCCGCATCAACGGAGCTTTCATAATGGGAAAACTAGCCTTGTGCCATCAGTCTGTAATTTCTAGGTTGACACGCAGCATACACGCAGGAGCAGAGCTTCCTGGTTCTACGCAGTCTTCTGGTACTGAAACGGGTGCTGAAGCAAGGCCCCTAGGAGTGTTGAAAAGCTTACTACCTTGACACTAAAGCAGAACAACGATGAAGGCCTCATGGAGCCGCTGCACGCCTCTCGTTTTGCAAGGATAATCAGGGCCTTACTTCGAAGCTTGGGCTCACGTTGACTTTCACTTTAGGTATAGAGCAGAGCAGGGTGAGCTTCCAACAAGGAACTGGAAACCCAAGGTTTCTTAGGAGAAAACTCATTTTCTTCTCAGAACCATGCCGGCAGTGAGGAAAACCCCGGCAACAACAATGCTTTTCAGGTAGCTTCGAGGCCGCATGAACGGAGCTTTCATAATGGGAAAAGAAGCCTTATGCCATCAGTCTCCAATTTCTAGGTTGACACGCAGCATACACGCAGGACCAGAGCTTACTGTCTCTACGCAGTGTTCTGGTACCGAAACGGTTGCTTAAGCAAAGTCCCTAGGAGTCTTGGAAAGCTTACTACCGTGAAACTAAAGCAGAACAGCGATGAAGGCCTCATGGAGCTGCTGCACGCCTCCCGTTTTGCCAGGATAATCAGGGCCTTACTTCGAGGCTAGTGCTCACATTGACTTTCACGTTTGGTATAGAGCAGAGCAGGGTGAGCTTCCAACTAGGAACTGGAAGCACAAGGTTTCTTTCGAGAAAACTCATTTTCTTCTATGAGCCATGCCGGCTGTAAGTAAAAGCACGGTAACAACAGTGCTTTTCAGGTAGCTTCGGGGCCGCATCAACGGAGCTTTCATAATGGGAAAACTAGCCTTGTGCCATCAGTCTCTAATTTCTAGGTTGACACGCAGCATACACGCAGGAGCAGAGCTTCCTGGTTCTACGCAGTCTTCTGGTACTGAAACGGGTGCTGAAGCAAGGCCCCTAGGAGTGTTGAAAAGCTTACTACCTTGACACTAAAGCAGAACAACGATGAAGGCCTCATGGAGCCGCTGCACGCCTCTCGTTTTGCAAGGATAATCAGGGCCTTACTTCGAAGCTTGGGCTCACGTTGACTTTCACTTTAGGTATAGAGCAGAGCAGGGTGAGCTTCCAACAAGGAACTGGAAACCCAAGGTTTCTTAGGAGAAAACTCATTTTCTTCTCAGAACCATGCCGGCAGTGAGGAAAACCCCGGCAACAACAATGCTTTTCAGGTAGCTTCGAGGCCGCATGAACGGAGCTTTCATAATGGGAAAAGAAGCCTTATGCCATCAGTCTCCAATTTCTAGGTTGACACGCAGCATACACGCAGGACCAGAGCTTACTGTCTCTACGCAGTGTTCTGGTACCGAAACGGTTGCTTAAGCAAAGTCCCTAGGAGTCATGGAAAGCTTACTACCGTGAAACTAAAGCAGAACAGCGATGAAGGCCTCATGGAGCTGCTGCACGCCTCCCGTTTTGCCAGGATAATCTGGGCCTTACTTCGAGGCTAGTGCTCACATTGACTTTCACGTTTGGTATAGAGCAGAGCAGGGTGAGCTTCCAACTAGGAACTGGAAGCACAAGGTTTCTTTCGAGAAAACTCATTTTCTTCTATGAGCCATGCCGGCTGTAAGTAAAAGCACGGTAACAACAGTGCTTTTCAGGTAGCTTCGGGGCCGCATCAACGGAGCTTTCATAATGGGAAAATTAGCCTTGTGCCATCAGTCTCTAATTTCTAGGTTGACACGCAGCATACACGCAGGAGCAGGGCTTCCTGGTTCTACGCAGTGTTCTGGTACTGAAACGGGTGCTGAAGCAAGGCCCCTAGGAGTGTTGAAAAGCTTACTACCTTGACACTAAAGCAGAACAACGATGAAGGCCTCATGGAGCCGCTGCACGCCTCTCGTTTTGCAAGGATAATCAGGGCCTTACTTCGAAGCTTGGGCTCACGTTGACTTTCACTTTAGGTATAGAGCAGAGCAGGGTGAGCTTCCAACAAGGAACTGGAAACCCAAGGTTTCTTAGGAGAAAACTCATTTTCTTCTCAGAACCATGCCAGCAGTGAGGAAAACCCCGGCAACAACAATGCTTTTCAGGTAGCTTCGAGGCCGCATGAACGGAGCTTTCATAATGGGAAAAGAAGCCTTATGCCATCAGTCTCCAATTTCTAGGTTGACACGCAGCATACACGCAGGACCAGAGCTTACTGTCTCTACGCAGTGTTCTGGTACCGAAACGGTTGCTTAAGCAAAGTCCCTAGGAGTCGTGGAAAGCTTACTACCGTGAAACTAAAGCAGAACAGCGATGAAGGCCTCATGGAGCTGCTGCACGCCTCCCGTTTTGCCAGGATAATCAGGGCCTTACTTCGAGGCTAGTGCTCACATTGACTTTCACGTTTGGTATAGAGCAGAGCAGGGTGAGCTTCCAACTAGGAACTGGAAGCACAAGGTTTCTTTCGAGAAAACTCATTTTCTTCTATGAGCCATGCCGGCTGTAAGTAAAAGCACGGTAACAACAGTGCTTTTCAGGTAGCTTCGGGGCCGCATCAACGGAGCTTTCATAATGGGAAAACTAGCCTTGTGCCATCAGTCTCTAATTTCTAGGTTGACACGCAGCATACACGCAGGAGCAGAGCTTCCTGGTTCTACGCAGTCTTCTGGTACTGAAACGGGTGCTGAAGCAAGGCCCCTAGGAGTGTTGAAAAGCTTACTACCTTGACACTAAAGCAGAACAACGATGAAGGCCTCATGGAGCTGCTGCACGCCTCTCGTTTTGCAAGGATAATCAGGGCCTTACTTCGAAGCTTGGGCTCACGTTGACTTTCACTTTAGGTATAGAGCAGAGCAGGGTGAGCTTCCAACAAGGAACTGGAAACCCAAGGTTTCTTAGGAGAAAACTCATTTTCTTCTCAGAACCATGCCGGCAGTGAGGAAAACCCCGGCAACAACAATGCTTTTCAGGTAGCTTCGAGGCCGCATGAACGGAGCTTTCATAATGGGAAAAGAAGCCTTATGCCATCAGTCTCCAATTTCTAGGTTGACACGCAGCATACACGCAGGACCAGAGCTTACTGTCTCTACGCAGTGTTCTGGTACCGAAACGGTTGCTTAAGCAAAGTCCCTAGGAGTCTTGGAAAGCTTACTACCGTGAAACTAAAGCAGAACAGCGATGAAGGCCTCATGGAGCTGCTGCACGCCTCCCGTTTTGCCAGGATAATCAGGGCCTTACTTCGAGGCTAGTGCTCACATTGACTTTCACGTTTGGTATAGAGCAGAGCAGGGTGAGCTTCCAACTAGGAACTGGAAGCACAAGGTTTCTTTCGAGAAAACTCATTTTCTTCTATGAGCCATGCCGGCTGTAAGTAAAAGCACGGTAACAACAGTGCTTTTCAGGTAGCTTCGGGGCCGCATCAACGGAGCTTTCATAATGGGAAAACTAGCCTTGTGCCATCAGTCTCTAATTTCTAGGTTGACACGCAGCATACACGCAGGAGCAGAGCTTCCTGGTTCTACGCAGTCTTCTGGTACTGAAACGGGTGCTGAAGCAAGGCCCCTAGGAGTGTTGAAAAGCTTACTACCTTGACACTAAAGCAGAACAACGATGAAGGCCTCATGGAGCCGCTGCACGCCTCTCGTTTTGCAAGGATAATCAGGGCCTTACTTCGAAGCTTGGGCTCACGTTGACTTTCACTTTAGGTATAGAGCAGAGCAGGGTGAGCTTCCAACAAGGAACTGGAAACCCAAGGTTTCTTAGGAGAAAACTCATTTTCTTCCCAGAACCATGCCGGCAGTGAGGAAAACCCCGGCAACAACAATGCTTTTCAGGTAGCTTCGAGGCCGCATGAACGGAGCTTTCATAATGGGAAAAGAAGCCTTATGCCATCAGTCTCCAATTTCTAGGTTGACACGCAGCATACACGCAGGACCAGAGCTTACTGTCTCTACGCAGTGTTCTGGTACCGAAACGGTTGCTTAAGCAAAGTCCCTAGGAGTCATGGAAAGCTTACTACCGTGAAACTAAAGCAGAACAGCGATGAAGGCCTCATGGAGCTGCTGCACGCCTCCCGTTTTGCCAGGATAATCTGGGCCTTACTTCGAGGCTAGTGCTCACATTGACTTTCACGTTTGGTATAGAGCAGAGCAGGGTGAGCTTCCAACTAGGAACTGGAAGCACAAGGTTTCTTTCGAGAAAACTCATTTTCTTCTATGAGCCATGCCGGCTGTAAGTAAAAGCACGGTAACAACAGTGCTTTTCAGGTAGCTTCGGGGCCGCATCAACGGAGCTTTCATAATGGGAAAATTAGCCTTGTGCCATCAGTCTCTAATTTCTAGGTTGACACGCAGCATACACGCAGGAGCAGGGCTTCCTGGTTCTACGCAGTGTTCTGGTACTGAAACGGGTGCTGAAGCAAGGCCCCTAGGAGTGTTGAAAAGCTTACTACCTTGACACTAAAGCAGAACAACGATGAAGGCCTCATGGAGCCGCTGCACGCCTCTCGTTTTGCAAGGATAATCAGGGCCTTACTTCGAAGCTTGGGCTCACGTTGACTTTCACTTTAGGTATAGAGCAGAGCAGGGTGAGCTTCCAACAAGGAACTGGAAACCCAAGGTTTCTTAGGAGAAAACTCATTTTCTTCTCAGAACCATGCCGGCAGTGAGGAAAACCCCGGCAACAACAATGCTTTTCAGGTAGCTTCGAGGCCGCATGAACGGAGCTTTCATAATGGGAAAAGAAGCCTTATGCCATCAGTCTCCAATTTCTAGGTTGACACGCAGCATACACGCAGGACCAGAGCTTACTGTCTCTACGCAGTGTTCTGGTACCGAAACGGTTGCTTAAGCAAAGTCCCTAGGAGTCGTGGAAAGCTTACTACCGTGAAACTAAAGCAGAACAGCGATGAAGGCCTCATGGAGCTGCTGCACGCCTCCCGTTTTGCCAGGATAATCAGGGCCTTACTTCGAGGCTAGTGCTCACATTGACTTTCACGTTTGGTATAGAGCAGAGCAGGGTGAGCTTCCAACTAGGAACTGGAAGCACAAGGTTTCTTTCGAGAAAACTCATTTTCTTCTATGAGCCATGCCGGCTGTAAGTAAAAGCACGGTAACAACAGTGCTTTTCAGGTAGCTTCGGGGCCGCATCAACGGAGCTTTCATAATGGGAAAACTAGCCTTGTGCCATCAGTCTCTAATTTCTAGGTTGACACGCAGCATACACGCAGGAGCAGGGCTTCCTGGTTCTACGCAGTGTTCTGGTACTGAAACGGGTGCTGAAGCAAGGCCCCTAGGAGTGTTGAAAAGCTTACTACCTTGACACTAAAGCAGAACAACGATGAAGGCCTCATGGAGCCGCTGCACGCCTCTCGTTTTGCAAGGATAATCAGGGCCTTACTTCGAAGCTTGGGCTCACGTTGACTTTCACTTTAGGTATAGAGCAGAGCAGGGTGAGCTTCCAACAAGGAACTGGAAACCCAAGGTTTCTTAGGAGAAAACTCATTTTCTTCTCAGAACCATGCCGGCAGTGAGGAAAACCCCGGCAACAACAATGCTTTTCAGGTAGCTTCGAGGCCGCATGAACGGAGCTTTCATAATGGGAAAAGAAGCCTTATGCCATCAGTCTCCAATTTCTAGGTTGACACGCAGCATACACGCAGGACCAGAGCTTACTGTCTCTACGCAGTGTTCTGGTACCGAAACGGTTGCTTAAGCAAAGTCCCTAGGAGTCGTGGAAAGCTTACTACCGTGAAACTAAAGCAGAACAGCGATGAAGGCCTCATGGAGCTGCTGCACGCCTCCCGTTTTGCCAGGATAATCAGGGCCTTACTTCGAGGCTAGTGCTCACATTGACTTTCACATTTGGTATAGAGCAGAGCAGGGTGAGCTTCCAACTAGGAACTGGAAGCACAAGGTTTCTTTCGAGAAAACTCATTTTCTTCTATGAGCCATGCCGGCTGTAAGTAAAAGCACGGTAACAACAGTGCTTTTCAGGTAGCTTCGGGGCCGCATCAACGGAGCTTTCATAATGGGAAAACTAGCCTTGTGCCATCAGTCTGTAATTTCTAGGTTGACACGCAGCATACACGCAGGAGCAGAGCTTCCTGGTTCTACGCAGTCTTCTGGTACTGAAACGGGTGCTGAAGCAAGGCCCCTAGGAGTGTTGAAAAGCTTACTACCTTGACACTAAAGCAGAACAACGATGAAGGCCTCATGGAGCCGCTGCACGCCTCTCGTTTTGCAAGGATAATCAGGGCCTTACTTCGAAGCTTGGGCTCACGTTGACTTTCACTTTAGGTATAGAGCAGAGCAGGGTGAGCTTCCAACAAGGAACTGGAAACCCAAGGTTTCTTAGGAGAAAACTCATTTTCTTCTCAGAACCATGCCGGCAGTGAGGAAAACCCCGGCAACAACAATGCTTTTCAGGTAGCTTCGAGGCCGCATGAACGGAGCTTTCATAATGGGAAAAGAAGCCTTATGCCATCAGTCTCCAATTTCTAGGTTGACACGCAGCATACACGCAGGACCAGAGCTTACTGTCTCTACGCAGTGTTCTGGTACCGAAACGGTTGCTTAAGCAAAGTCCCTAGGAGTCTTGGAAAGCTTACTACCGTGAAACTAAAGCAGAACAGCGATGAAGGCCTCATGGAGCTGCTGCACGCCTCCCGTTTTGCCAGGATAATCAGGGCCTTACTTCGAGGCTAGTGCTCACATTGACTTTCACGTTTGGTATAGAGCAGAGCAGGGTGAGCTTCCAACTAGGAACTGGAAGCACAAGGTTTCTTTCGAGAAAACTCATTTTCTTCTATGAGCCATGCCGGCTGTAAGTAAAAGCACGGTAACAACAGTGCTTTTCAGGTAGCTTCGGGGCCGCATCAACGGAGCTTTCATAATGGGAAAACTAGCCTTGTGCCATCAGTCTCTAATTTCTAGGTTGACACGCAGCATACACGCAGGAGCAGGGCTTCCTGGTTCTACGCAGTCTTCTGGTACTGAAACGGGTGCTGAAGCAAGGCCCCTAGGAGTGTTGAAAAGCTTACTACCTTGACACTAAAGCAGAACAACGATGAAGGCCTCATGGAGCTGCTGCACGCCTCTCGTTTTGCAAGGATAATCAGGGCCTTACTTCGAAGCTTGGGCTCACGTTGACTTTCACTTTAGGTATAGAGCAGAGCAGGGTGAGCTTCCAACAAGGAACTGGAAACCCAAGGTTTCTTAGGAGAAAACTCATTTTCTTCTCAGAACCATGCCGGCAGTGAGGAAAACCCCGGCAACAACAATGCTTTTCAGGTAGCTTCGAGGCCGCATGAACGGAGCTTTCATAATGGGAAAAGAAGCCTTATGCCATCAGTCTCCAATTTCTAGGTTGACACGCAGCATACACGCAGGACCAGAGCTTACTGTCTCTACGCAGTGTTCTGGTACCGAAACGGTTGCTTAAGCAAAGTCCCTAGGAGTCTTGGAAAGCTTACTACCGTGAAACTAAAGCAGAACAGCGATGAAGGCCTCATGGAGCTGCTGCACGCCTCCCGTTTTGCCAGGATAATCAGGGCCTTACTTCGAGGCTAGTGCTCACATTGACTTTCACGTTTGGTATAGAGCAGAGCAGGGTGAGCTTCCAACTAGGAACTGGAAGCACAAGGTTTCTTTCGAGAAAACTCATTTTCTTCTATGAGCCATGCCGGCTGTAAGTAAAAGCACGGTAACAACAGTGCTTTTCAGGTAGCTTCGGGGCCGCATCAACGGAGCTTTCATAATGGGAAAACTAGCCTTGTGCCATCAGTCTCTAATTTCTAGGTTGACACGCAGCATACACGCAGGAGCAGAGCTTCCTGGTTCTACGCAGTCTTCTGGTACTGAAACGGGTGCTGAAGCAAGGCCCCTAGGAGTGTTGAAAAGCTTACTACCTTGAAACTAAAGCAGAACAACGATGAAGGCCTCATGGAGCTGCTGCACGCCTCTCGTTTTGCAAGGATAATCAGGGCCTTACTTCGAAGCTTGGGCTCACGTTGACTTTCACTTTAGGTATAGAGCAGAGCAGGGTGAGCTTCCAACAAGGAACTGGAAACCCAAGGTTTCTTAGGAGAAAACTCATTTTCTTCTCAGAACCATGCCGGCAGTGAGGAAAACCCCGGCAACAACAATGCTTTTCAGGTAGCTTCGAGGCCGCATGAACGGAGCTTTCATAATGGGAAAAGAAGCCTTATGCCATCAGTCTCCAATTTCTAGGTTGACACGCAGCATACACGCAGGACCAGAGCTTACTGTCTCTACGCAGTGTTCTGGTACCGAAACGGTTGCTTAAGCAAAGTCCCTAGGAGTCTTGGAAAGCTTACTACCGTGAAACTAAAGCAGAACAGCGATGAAGGCCTCATGGAGCTGCTGCACGCCTCCCGTTTTGCCAGGATAATCAGGGCCTTACTTCGAGGCTAGTGCTCACATTGACTTTCACGTTTGGTATAGAGCAGAGCAGGGTGAGCTTCCAACTAGGAACTGGAAGCACAAGGTTTCTTTCGAGAAAACTCATTTTCTTCTATGAGCCATGCCGGCTGTAAGTAAAAGCACGGTAACAACAGTGCTTTTCAGGTAGCTTCGGGGCCGCATCAACGGAGCTTTCATAATGGGAAAACTAGCCTTGTGCCATCAGTCTCTAATTTCTAGGTTGACACGCAGCATACACGCAGGAGCAGAGCTTCCTGGTTCTACGCAGTCTTCTGGTACTGAAACGGGTGCTGAAGCAAGGCCCCTAGGAGTGTTGAAAAGCTTACTACCTTGACACTAAAGCAGAACAACGATGAAGGCCTCATGGAGCCGCTGCACGCCTCTCGTTTTGCAAGGATAATCAGGGCCTTACTTCGAAGCTTGGGCTCACGTTGACTTTCACTTTAGGTATAGAGCAGAGCAGGGTGAGCTTCCAACAAGGAACTGGAAACCCAAGGTTTCTTAGGAGAAAACTCATTTTCTTCTCAGAACCATGCCGGCAGTGAGGAAAACCCCGGCAACAACAATGCTTTTCAGGTAGCTTCGAGGCCGCATGAACGGAGCTTTCATAATGGGAAAAGAAGCCTTATGCCATCAGTCTCCAATTTCTAGGTTGACACGCAGCATACACGCAGGACCAGAGCTTACTGTCTCTACGCAGTGTTCTGGTACCGAAACGGTTGCTTAAGCAAAGTCCCTAGGAGTCATGGAAAGCTTACTACCGTGAAACTAAAGCAGAACAGCGATGAAGGCCTCATGGAGCTGCTGCACGCCTCCCGTTTTGCCAGGATAATCTGGGCCTTACTTCGAGGCTAGTGCTCACATTGACTTTCACGTTTGGTATAGAGCAGAGCAGGGTGAGCTTCCAACTAGGAACTGGAAGCACAAGGTTTCTTTCGAGAAAACTCATTTTCTTCTATGAGCCATGCCGGCTGTAAGTAAAAGCACGGTAACAACAGTGCTTTTCAGGTAGCTTCGGGGCCGCATCAACGGAGCTTTCATAATGGGAAAATTAGCCTTGTGCCATCAGTCTCTAATTTCTAGGTTGACACGCAGCATACACGCAGGAGCAGGGCTTCCTGGTTCTACGCAGTGTTCTGGTACTGAAACGGGTGCTGAAGCAAGGCCCCTAGGAGTGTTGAAAAGCTTACTACCTTGACACTAAAGCAGAACAACGATGAAGGCCTCATGGAGCCGCTGCACGCCTCTCGTTTTGCAAGGATAATCAGGGCCTTACTTCGAAGCTTGGGCTCACGTTGACTTTCACTTTAGGTATAGAGCAGAGCAGGGTGAGCTTCCAACAAGGAACTGGAAACCCAAGGTTTCTTAGGAGAAAACTCATTTTCTTCTCAGAACCATGCCGGCAGTGAGGAAAACCCCGGCAACAACAATGCTTTTCAGGTAGCTTCGAGGCCGCATGAACGGAGCTTTCATAATGGGAAAAGAAGCCTTATGCCATCAGTCTCCAATTTCTAGGTTGACACGCAGCATACACGCAGGACCAGAGCTTACTGTCTCTACGCAGTGTTCTGGTACCGAAACGGTTGCTTAAGCAAAGTCCCTAGGAGTCTTGGAAAGCTTACTACCGTGAAACTAAAGCAGAACAGCGATGAAGGCCTCATGGAGCTGCTGCACGCCTCCCGTTTTGCCAGGATAATCAGGGCCTTACTTCGAGGCTAGTGCTCACATTGACTTTCACGTTTGGTATAGAGCAGAGCAGGGTGAGCTTCCAACTAGGAACTGGAAGCACAAGGTTTCTTTCGAGAAAACTCATTTTCTTCTATGAGCCATGCCGGCTGTAAGTAAAAGCACGGTAACAACAGTGCTTTTCAGGTAGCTTCGGGGCCGCATCAACGGAGCTTTCATAATGGGAAAACTAGCCTTGTGCCATCAGTCTCTAATTTCTAGGTTGACACGCAGCATACACGCAGGAGCAGAGCTTCCTGGTTCTACGCAGTCTTCTGGTACTGAAACGGGTGCTGAAGCAAGGCCCCTAGGAGTGTTGAAAAGCTTACTACCTTGACACTAAAGCAGAACCACGATGAAGGCCTCATGGAGCTGCTGCACGCCTCTCGTTTTGCAAGGATAATCAGGGCCTTACTTCGAAGCTTGGGCTCACGTTGACTTTCACTTTAGGTATAGAGCAGAGCAGGGTGAGCTTCCAACAAGGAACTGGAAACCCAAGGTTTCTTAGGAGAAAACTCATTTTCTTCTCAGAACCATGCCGGCAGTGAGGAAAACCCCGGCAACAACAATGCTTTTCAGGTAGCTTCGAGGCCGCATGAACGGAGCTTTCATAATGGGAAAAGAAGCCTTATGCCATCAGTCTCCAATTTCTAGGTTGACACGCAGCATACACGCAGGACCAGAGCTTACTGTCTCTACGCAGTGTTCTGGTACCGAAACGGTTGCTTAAGCAAAGTCCCTAGGAGTCTTGGAAAGCTTACTACCGTGAAACTAAAGCAGAACAGCGATGAAGGCCTCATGGAGCTGCTGCACGCCTCCCGTTTTGCCAGGATAATCAGGGCCTTACTTCGAGGCTAGTGCTCACATTGACTTTCACGTTTGGTATAGAGCAGAGCAGGGTGAGCTTCCAACTAGGAACTGGAAGCACAAGGTTTCTTTCGAGAAAACTCATTTTCTTCTATGAGCCATGCCGGCTGTAAGTAAAAGCACGGTAACAACAGTGCTTTTCAGGTAGCTTCGGGGCCGCATCAACGGAGCTTTCATAATGGGAAAACTAGCCTTGTGCCATCAGTCTCTAATTTCTAGGTTGACACGCAGCATACACGCAGGAGCAGAGCTTCCTGGTTCTACGCAGTGTTCTGGTACTGAAACGGGTGCTGAAGCAAGGCCCCTAGGAGTGTTGAAAAGCTTACTACCTTGACACTAAAGCAGAACAACGATGAAGGCCTCATGGAGCCGCTGCACGCCTCTCGTTTTGCAAGGATAATCAGGGCCTTACTTCGAAGCTTGGGCTCACGTTGACTTTCACTTTAGGTATAGAGCAGAGCAGGGTGAGCTTCCAACAAGGAACTGGAAACCCAAGGTTTCTTAGGAGAAAACTCATTTTCTTCTCAGAACCATGCCGGCAGTGAGGAAAACCCCGGCAACAACAATGCTTTTCAGGTAGCTTCGAGGCCGCATGAACGGAGCTTTCATAATGGGAAAAGAAGCCTTATGCCATCAGTCTCCAATTTCTAGGTTGACACGCAGCATACACGCAGGACCAGAGCTTACTGTCTCTACGCAGTGTTCTGGTACCGAAACGGTTGCTTAAGCAAAGTCCCTAGGAGCCGTGGAAAGCTTACTACCGTGAAACTAAAGCAGAACAGCGATGAAGGCCTCATGGAGCTGCTGCACGCCTCCCGTTTTGCCAGGATAATCTGGGCCTTACTTCGAGGCTAGTGCTCACATTGACTTTCACGTTTGGTATAGAGCAGAGCAGGGTGAGCTTCCAACTAGGAACTGGAAGCACAAGGTTTCTTTCGAGAAAACTCATTTTCTTCTATGAGCCATGCCGGCTGTAAGTAAAAGCACGGTAACAACAGTGCTTTTCAGGTAGCTTCGGGGCCGCATCAACGGAGCTTTCATAATGGGAAAATTAGCCTTGTGCCATCAGTCTCTAATTTCTAGGTTGACACGCAGCATACACGCAGGAGCAGGGCTTCCTGGTTCTACGCAGTGTTCTGGTACTGAAACGGGTGCTGAAGCAAGGCCCCTAGGAGTGTTGAAAAGCTTACTACCTTGACACTAAAGCAGAACAACGATGAAGGCCTCATGGAGCCGCTGCACGCCTCTCGTTTTGCAAGGATAATCAGGGCCTTACTTCGAAGCTTGGGCTCACGTTGACTTTCACTTTAGGTATAGAGCAGAGCAGGGTGAGCTTCCAACAAGGAACTGGAAACCCAAGGTTTCTTAGGAGAAAACTCATTTTCTTCTCAGAACCATGCCGGCAGTGAGGAAAACCCCGGCAACAACAATGCTTTTCAGGTAGCTTCGAGGCCGCATGAACGGAGCTTTCATAATGGGAAAAGAAGCCTTATGCCATCAGTCTCCAATTTCTAGGTTGACACGCAGCATACACGCAGGACCAGAGCTTACTGTCTCTACGCAGTGTTCTGGTACCGAAACGGTTGCTTAAGCAAAGTCCCTAGGAGTCGTGGAAAGCTTACTACCGTGAAACTAAAGCAGAACAGCGATGAAGGCCTCATGGAGCTGCTGCACGCCTCCCGTTTTGCCAGGATAATCAGGGCCTTACTTCGAGGCTAGTGCTCACATTGACTTTCACGTTTGGTATAGAGCAGAGCAGGGTGAGCTTCCAACTAGGAACTGGAAGCACAAGGTTTCTTTCGAGAAAACTCATTTTCTTCTATGAGCCATGCCGGCTGTAAGTAAAAGCACGGTAACAACAGTGCTTTTCAGGTAGCTTCGGGGCCGCATCAACGGAGCTTTCATAATGGGAAAACTAGCCTTGTGCCATAAGTCTCTAATTTCTAGGTTGACACGCAGCATACACGCAGGAGCAGAGCTTCCTGGTTCTACGCAGTCTTCTGGTACTGAAACGGGTGCTGAAGCAAGGCCCCTAGGAGTGTTGAAAAGCTTACTACCTTGACACTAAAGCAGAACAACGATGAAGGCCTCATGGAGCTGCTGCACGCCTCTCGTTTTGCAAGGATAATCAGGGCCTTACTTCGAAGCTTGGGCTCACGTTGACTTTCACTTTAGGTATAGAGCAGAGCAGGGTGAGCTTCCAACAAGGAACTGGAAACCCAAGGTTTCTTAGGAGAAAACTCATTTTCTTCTCAGAACCATGCCGGCAGTGAGGAAAACCCCGGCAACAACAATGTTTTTCAGGTAGCTTCGAGGCCGCATGAACGGAGCTTTCATAATGGGAAAAGAAGCCTTATGCCATCAGTCTCCAATTTCTAGGTTGACACGCAGCATACACGCAGGACCAGAGCTTACTGTCTCTACGCAGTGTTCTGGTACCGAAACGGTTGCTTAAGCAAAGTCCCTAGGAGTCTTGGAAAGCTTACTACCGTGAAACTAAAGCAGAACAGCGATGAAGGCCTCATGGAGCTGCTGCACGCCTCCCGTTTTGCCAGGATAATCAGGGCCTTACTTCGAGGCTAGTGCTCACATTGACTTTCACGTTTGGTATAGAGCAGAGCAGGGTGAGCTTCCAACTAGGAACTGGAAGCACAAGGTTTCTTTCGAGAAAACTCATTTTCTTCTATGAGCCATGCCGGCTGTAAGTAAAAGCACGGTAACAACAGTGCTTTTCAGGTAGCTTCGGGGCCGCATCAACGGAGCTTTCATAATGGGAAAACTAGCCTTGTGCCATCAGTCTCTAATTTCTAGGTTGACACGCAGCATACACGCAGGAGCAGAGCTTCCTGGTTCTACGCAGTGTTCTGGTACTGAAACGGGTGCTGAAGCAAGGCCCCTAGGAGTGTTGAAAAGCTTACTACCTTGACACTAAAGCAGAACAACGATGAAGGCCTCATGGAGCCGCTGCACGCCTCTCGTTTTGCAAGGATAATCAGGGCCTTACTTTGAAGCTTGGGCTCACGTTGACTTTCACTTTAGGTATAGAGCAGAGCAGGGTGAGCTTCCAACAAGGAACTGGAAACCCAAGGTTTCTTAGGAGAAAACTCATTTTCTTCTCAGAACCATGCCGGCAGTGAGGAAAACCCCGGCAACAACAATGCTTTTCAGGTAGCTTCGAGGCCGCATGAACGGAGCTTTCATAATGGGAAAAGAAGCCTTATGCCATCAGTCTCCAATTTCTAGGTTGACACGCAGCATACACGCAGGACCAGAGCTTACTGTCTCTACGCAGTGTTCTGGTACCGAAACGGTTGCTTAAGCAAAGTCATTAGGAGTCGTGGAAAGCTTACTACCGTGAAACTAAAGCAGAACAGCGATGAAGGCCTCATGGAGCTGCTGCACGCCTCCCGTTTTGCCAGGATAATCAGGGCCTTACTTCGAGGCTAGTGCTCACATTGACTTTCACGTTTGGTATAGAGCAGAGCAGGGTGAGCTTCCAACTAGGAACTGGAAGCACAAGGTTTCTTTCGAGAAAACTCATTTTCTTCTATGAGCCATGCCGGCTGTAAGTAAAAGCACGGTAACAACAGTGCTTTTCAGGTAGCTTCGGGGCCGCATCAACGGAGCTTTCATAATGGGAAAACTAGCCTTGTGCCATCAGTCTCTAATTTCTAGGTTGACACGCAGCATACACGCAGGAGCAGAGCTTCCTGGTTCTACGCAGTGTTCTGGTACTGAAACGGGTGCTGAAGCAAGGCCCCTAGGAGTGTTGAAAAGCTTACTACCTTGACACTAAAGCAGAACAACGATGAAGGCCTCATGGAGCCGCTGCACGCCTCTCGTTTTGCAAGGATAATCAGGGCCTTACTTTGAAGCTTGGGCTCACGTTGACTTTCACTTTAGGTATAGAGCAGAGCAGGGTGAGCTTCCAACAAGGAACTGGAAACCCAAGGTTTCTTAGGAGAAAACTCATTTTCTTCTCAGAACCATGCCGGCAGTGAGGAAAACCCCGGCAACAACAATGCTTTTCAGGTAGCTTCGAGGCCGCATGAACGGAGCTTTCATAATGGGAAAAGAAGCCTTATGCCATCAGTCTCCAATTTCTAGGTTGACACGCAGCATACACGCAGGACCAGAGCTTACTGTCTCTACGCAGTGTTCTGGTACCGAAACGGTTGCTTAAGCAAAGTCATTAGGAGTCGTGGAAAGCTTACTACCGTGAAACTAAAGCAGAACAGCGATGAAGGCCTCATGGAGCTGCTGCACGCCTCCCGTTTTGCCAGGATAATCAGGGCCTTACTTCGAGGCTAGTGCTCACATTGACTTTCACGTTTGGTATAGAGCAGAGCAGGGTGAGCTTCCAACTAGGAACTGGAAGCACAAGGTTTCTTTCGAGAAAACTCATTTTCTTCTATGAGCCATGCCGGCTGTAAGTAAAAGCACGGTAACAACAGTGCTTTTCAGGTAGCTTCGGGGCCGCATCAACGGAGCTTTCATAATGGGAAAACTAACCTTGTGCCATCAGTCTCTAATTTCTAGGTTGACACGCAGCATACACGCAGGAGCAGAGCTTGCTGGTTCTACGCAGTCTTCTGGTACTGAAACGGGTGCTGAAGCAAGGCCCCTAGGAGTGTTGAAAAGCTTACTACCTTGACACTAAAGCAGAACAACGATGAAGGCCTCATGGAGCTGCTGCACGCCTCTCGTTTTGCAAGGATAATCAGGGCCTTACTTCGAAGCTTGGGCTCACGTTGACTTTCACTTTAGGTATAGAGCAGAGCAGGGTGAGCTTCCAACAAGGAACTGGAAACCCAAGGTTTCTTAGGAGAAAACTCATTTTCTTCTCAGAACCATGCCGGCAGTGAGGAAAACCCCGGCAACAACAATGCTTTTCAGGTAGCTTCGAGGCCGCATGAACGGAGCTTTCATAATGGGAAAAGAAGCCTTATGCCATCAGTCTCCAATTTCTAGGTTGACACGCAGCATACACGCAGGACCAGAGCTTACTGTCTCTACGCAGTGTTCTGGTACCGAAACGGTTGCTTAAGCAAAGTCCCTAGGAGTCGTGGAAAGCTTACTACCGTGAAACTAAAGCAGAACAGCGATGAAGGCCTCATGGAGCTGCTGCACGCCTCCCGTTTTGCCAGGATAATCTGGGCCTTACTTCGAGGCT
The DNA here is from genome assembly GCF_028564815.1 of Eubalaena glacialis. Classification (NCBI taxonomy): domain Eukaryota; kingdom Metazoa; phylum Chordata; class Mammalia; order Artiodactyla; family Balaenidae; genus Eubalaena; species Eubalaena glacialis. The sequence goes on along the minus strand of NC_083726.1, from coordinate 84,143,417 downwards.
AGTGCTCACATTGACTTTCACGTTTGGTATAGAGCAGAGCAGGGTGAGCTTCCAACTAGGAACTGGAAGCACAAGGTTTCTTTCGAGAAAACTCATTTTCTTCTATGAGCCATGCCGGCTGTAAGTAAAAGCACGGTAACAACAGTGCTTTTCAGGTAGCTTCGGGGCCGCATCAACGGAGCTTTCATAATGGGAAAACTAGCCTTGTGCCATCAGTCTCTAATTTCTAGGTTGACACGCAGCATACACGCAGGAGCAGGGCTTCCTGGTTCTACGCAGTGTTCTGGTACTGAAACGGGTGCTGAAGCAAGGCCCCTAGGAGTGTTGAAAAGCTTACTACCTTGACACTAAAGCAGAACAACGATGAAGGCCTCATGGAGCCGCTGCACGCCTCTCGTTTTGCAAGGATAATCAGGGCCTTACTTCGAAGCTTGGGCTCACGTTGACTTTCACTTTAGGTATAGAGCAGAGCAGGGTGAGCTTCCAACAAGGAACTGGAAACCCAAGGTTTCTTAGGAGAAAACTCATTTTCTTCTCAGAACCATGCCGGCAGTGAGGAAAACCCCGGCAACAACAATGCTTTTCAGGTAGCTTCGAGGCCGCATGAACGGAGCTTTCATAATGGGAAAAGAAGCCTTATGCCATCAGTCTCCAATTTCTAGGTTGACACGCAGCATACACGCAGGACCAGAGCTTACTGTCTCTACGCAGTGTTCTGGTACCGAAACGGTTGCTTAAGCAAAGTCCCTAGGAGTCATGGAAAGCTTACTACCGTGAAACTAAAGCAGAACAGCGATGAAGGCCTCATGGAGCTGCTGCACGCCTCCCGTTTTGCCAGGATAATCTGGGCCTTACTTCGAGGCTAGTGCTCACATTGACTTTCACGTTTGGTATAGAGCAGAGCAGGGTGAGCTTCCAACTAGGAACTGGAAGCACAAGGTTTCTTTCGAGAAAACTCATTTTCTTCTATGAGCCATGCCGGCTGTAAGTAAAAGCACGGTAACAACAGTGCTTTTCAGGTAGCTTCGGGGCCGCATCAACGGAGCTTTCATAATGGGAAAATTAGCCTTGTGCCATCAGTCTCTAATTTCTAGGTTGACACGCAGCATACACGCAGGAGCAGAGCTTCCTGGTTCTACGCAGTCTTCTGGTACTGAAACGGGTGCTGAAGCAAGGCCCCTAGGAGTGTTGAAAAGCTTACTACCTTGACACTAAAGCAGAACAACGATGAAGGCCTCATGGAGCCGCTGCACGCCTCTCGTTTTGCAAGGATAATCAGGGCCTTACTTCGAAGCTTGGGCTCACGTTGACTTTCACTTTAGGTATAGAGCAGAGCAGGGTGAGCTTCCAACAAGGAACTGGAAACCCAAGGTTTCTTAGGAGAAAACTCATTTTCTTCTCAGAACCATGCCGGCAGTGAGGAAAACCCCGGCAACAACAATGCTTTTCAGGTAGCTTCGAGGCCGCATGAACGGAGCTTTCATAATGGGAAAAGAAGCCTTATGCCATCAGTCTCCAATTTCTAGGTTGACACGCAGCATACACGCAGGACCAGAGCTTACTGTCTCTACGCAGTGTTCTGGTACCGAAACGGTTGCTTAAGCAAAGTCCCTAGGAGTCTTGGAAAGCTTACTACCGTGAAACTAAAGCAGAACAGCGATGAAGGCCTCATGGAGCTGCTGCACGCCTCCCGTTTTGCCAGGATAATCAGGGCCTTACTTCGAGGCTAGTGCTCACATTGACTTTCACGTTTGGTATAGAGCAGAGCAGGGTGAGCTTCCAACTAGGAACTGGAAGCACAAGGTTTCTTTCGAGAAAACTCATTTTCTTCTATGAGCCATGCCGGCTGTAAGTAAAAGCACGGTAACAACAGTGCTTTTCAGGTAGCTTCGGGGCCGCATCAACGGAGCTTTCATAATGGGAAAACTAGCCTTGTGCCATCAGTCTCTAATTTCTAGGTTGACACGCAGCATACACGCAGGAGCAGAGCTTCCTGGTTCTACGCAGTCTTCTGGTACTGAAACGGGTGCTGAAGCAAGGCCCCTAGGAGTGTTGAAAAGCTTACTACCTTGACACTAAAGCAGAACAACGATGAAGGCCTCATGGAGCTGCTGCACGCCTCTCGTTTTGCAAGGATAATCAGGGCCTTACTTCGAAGCTTGGGCTCACGTTGACTTTCACTTTAGGTATAGAGCAGAGCAGGGTGAGCTTCCAACAAGGAACTGGAAACCCAAGGTTTCTTAGGAGAAAACTCATTTTCTTCTCAGAACCATGCCGGCAGTGAGGAAAACCCCGGCAACAACAATGCTTTTCAGGTAGCTTCGAGGCCGCATGAACGGAGCTTTCATAATGGGAAAAGAAGCCTTATGCCATCAGTCTCCAATTTCTAGGTTGACACGCAGCATACACGCAGGACCAGAGCTTACTGTCTCTACGCAGTGTTCTGGTACCAAAACGGTTGCTTAAGCAAAGTCCCTAGGAGTCTTGGAAAGCTTACTACCGTGAAACTAAAGCAGAACAGCGATGAAGGCCTCATGGAGCTGCTGCACGCCTAGCGTTTTGCCAGGATAATCAGGGCCTTACTTCGAGGCTAGTGCTCACATTGACTTTCACGTTTGGTATAGAGCAGAGCAGGGTGAGCTTCCAACTAGGAACTGGAAGCACAAGGTTTCTTTCGAGAAAACTCATTTTCTTCTATGAGCCATGCCGGCTGTAAGTAAAAGCACGGTAACAACAGTGCTTTTCAGGTAGCTTCGGGGCCGCATCAACGGAGCTTTCATAATGGGAAAACTAGCCTTGTGCCATCAGTCTCTAATTTCTAGGTTGACACGCAGCATACACGCAGGAGCAGAGCTTCCTGGTTCTACGCAGTCTTCTGGTACTGAAACGGGTGCTGAAGCAAGGCCCCTAGGAGTGTTGAAAAGCTTACTACCTTGACACTAAAGCAGAACAACGATGAAGGCCTCATGGAGCCGCTGCACGCCTCTCGTTTTGCAAGGATAATCAGGGCCTTACTTCGAAGCTTGGGCTCACGTTGACTTTCACTTTAGGTATAGAGCAGAGCAGGGTGAGCTTCCAACAAGGAACTGGAAACCCAAGGTTTCTTAGGAGAAAACTCATTTTCTTCTCAGAACCATGCCGGCAGTGAGGAAAACCCCGGCAACAACAATGCTTTTCAGGTAGCTTCGAGGCCGCATGAACGGAGCTTTCATAATGGGAAAAGAAGCCTTATGCCATCAGTCTCCAATTTCTAGGTTGACACGCAGCATACACGCAGGACCAGAGCTTACTGTCTCTACGCAGTGTTCTGGTACCAAAACGGTTGCTTAAGCAAAGTCCCTAGGAGACTTGGAAAGCTTACTACCGTGAAACTAAAGCAGAACAGCGATGAAGGCCTCATGGAGCTGCTGCACGCCTCCCGTTTTGCCAGGATAATCAGGGCCTTACTTCGAGGCTAGTGCTCACATTGACTTTCACGTTTGGTATAGAGCAGAGCAGGGTGAGCTTCCAACTAGGAACTGGAAGCACAAGGTTTCTTTCGAGAAAACTCATTTTCTTCTATGAGCCATGCCGGCTGTAAGCAAAAGCACGGTAACAACAGTGCTTTTCAGGTAGCTTCGGGGCCGCATCAACGGAGCTTTCATAATGGGAAAACTAGCCTTGTGCCATCAGTCTCTAATTTCTAGGTTGACACGCAGCATACACGCAGGAGCAGAGCTTCCTGGTTCTACGCAGTCTTCTGGTACTGAAACGGGTGCTGAAGCAAGGCCCCTAGGAGTGTTGAAAAGCTTACTACCTTGACACTAAAGCAGAACAACGATGAAGGCCTCATGGAGCCGCTGCACGCCTCTCGTTTTGCAAGGATAATCAGGGCCTTACTTCGAAGCTTGGACTCACGTTGACTTTCACTTTAGGTATAGAGCAGAGCAGGGTGAGCTTCCAACAAGGAACTGGAAACCCAAGGTTTCTTAGGAGAAAACTCATTTTCTTCTCAGAACCATGCCGGCAGTGAGGAAAACCCCGGCAACAACAATGCTTTTCAGGTAGCTTCGAGGCCGCATGAACGGAGCTTTCATAATGGGAAAAGAAGCCTTATGCCATCAGTCTCCAATTTCTAGGTTGACACGCAGCATACACGCAGGACCAGAGCTTACTGTCTCTACGCAGTGTTCTGGTACCGAAACGGTTGCTTAAGCAAAGTCCCTAGGAGTCGTGGAAAGCTTACTACCGTGAAACTAAAGCAGAACAGCGATGAAGGCCTCATGGAGCTGCTGCACGCCTCCCGTTTTGCCAGGATAATCAGGGCCTTACTTCGAGGCTAGTGCTCACATTGACTTTCACGTTTGGTATAGAGCAGAGCAGGGTGAGCTTCCAACTAGGAACTGGAAGCACAAGGTTTCTTTCGAGAAAACTCATTTTCTTCTATGAGCCATGCCGGCTGTAAGTAAAAGCACGGTAACAACAGTGCTTTTCAGGTAGCTTCGGGGCCGCATCAACGGAGCTTTCATAATGGGAAAACTAGCCTTGTGCCATCAGTCTCTAATTTCTAGGTTGACACGCAGCATACACGCAGGAGCAGAGCTTCCTGGTTCTACGCAGTCTTCTGGTACTGAAACGGGTGCTGAAGCAAGGCCCCTAGGAGTGTTGAAAAGCTTACTACCTTGACACTAAAGCAGAACAACGATGAAGGCCTCATGGAGCCGCTGCACGCCTCTCGTTTTGCAAGGATAATCAGGGCCTTACTTCGAAGCTTGGGCTCACGTTGACTTTCACTTTAGGTATAGAGCAGAGCAGGGTGAGCTTCCAACAAGGAACTGGAAACCCAAGGTTTCTTAGGAGAAAACTCATTTTCTTCTCAGAACCATGCCGGCAGTGAGGAAAACCCCGGCAACAACAATGCTTTTCAGGTAGCTTCGAGGCCGCATGAACGGAGCTTTCATAATGGGAAAAGAAGCCTTATGCCATCAGTCTCCAATTTCTAGGTTGACACGCAGCATACACGCAGGACCAGAGCTTACTGTCTCTACGCAGTGTTCTGGTACCGAAACGGTTGCTTAAGCAAAGTCCCTAGGAGCCGTGGAAAGCTTACTACCGTGAAACTAAAGCAGAACAGCGATGAAGGCCTCATGGAGCTGCTGCACGCCTCCCGTTTTGCCAGGATAATCTGGGCCTTACTTCGAGGCTAGTGCTCACATTGACTTTCACGTTTGGTATAGAGCAGAGCAGGGTGAGCTTCCAACTAGGAACTGGAAGCACAAGGTTTCTTTCGAGAAAACTCATTTTCTTCTATGAGCCATGCCGGCTGTAAGTAAAAGCACGGTAACAACAGTGCTTTTCAGGTAGCTTCAGGGCCGCATCAACGGAGCTTTCATAATGGGAAAATTAGCCTTGTGCCATCAGTCTCTAATTTCTAGGTTGACACGCAGCATACACGCAGGAGCAGGGCTTCCTGGTTCTACGCAGTGTTCTGGTACTGAAACGGGTGCTGAAGCAAGGCCCCTAGGAGTTTTGAAAAGCTTACTACCTTGACACTAAAGCAGAACAACGATGAAGGCCTCATGGAGCCGCTGCACGCCTCTCGTTTTGCAAGGATAATCAGGGCCTTACTTCGAAGCTTGGGCTCACGTTGACTTTCACTTTAGGTATAGAGCAGAGCAGGGTGAGCTTCCAACAAGGAACTGGAAACCCAAGGTTTCTTAGGAGAAAACTCATTTTCTTCTCAGAACCATGCCGGCAGTGAGGAAAACCCCGGCAACAACAATGCTTTTCAGGTAGCTTCGAGGCCGCATGAACGGAGCTTTCATAATGGGAAAAGAAGCCTTATGCCATCAGTCTCCAATTTCTAGGTTGACACGCAGCATACACGCAGGACCAGAGCTTACTGTCTCTACGCAGTGTTCTGGTACCGAAACGGTTGCTTAAGCAAAGTCCCTAGGAGTCGTGGAAAGCTTACTACCGTGAAACTAAAGCAGAACAGCGATGAAGGCCTCATGGAGCTGCTGCACGCCTCCCGTTTTGCCAGGATAATCTGGGCCTTACTTCGAGGCTAGTGCTCACATTGACTTTCACGTTTGGTATAGAGCAGAGCAGGGTGAGCTTCCAACTAGGAACTGGAAGCACAAGGTTTCTTTCGAGAAAACTCATTTTCTTCTATGAGCCATGCCGGCTGTAAGTAAAAGCACGGTAACAACAGTGCTTTTCAGGTAGCTTCGGGGCCGCATCAACGGAGCTTTCATAATGGGAAAACTAGCCTTGTGCCATCAGTCTCTAATTTCTAGGTTGACACGCAGCATACACGCAGGAGCAGAGCTTCCTGGTTCTACGCAGTGTTCTGGTACTGAAACGGGTGCTGAAGCAAGGCCCCTAGGAGTGTTGAAAAGCTTACTACCTTGACACTAAAGCAGAACAACGATGAAGGCCTCATGGAGCTGCTGCACGCCTCTCGTTTTGCAAGGATAATCAGGGCCTTACTTCGAAGCTTGGGCTCACGTTGACTTTCACTTTAGGTATAGAGCAGAGCAGGGTGAGCTTCCAACAAGGAACTGGAAACCCAAGGTTTCTTAGGAGAAAACTCATTTTCTTCTCAGAACCATGCCGGCAGTGAGGAAAACCCCGGCAACAACAATGCTTTTCAGGTAGCTTCGAGGCCGCATGAACGGAGCTTTCATAATGGGAAAAGAAGCCTTATGCCATCAGTCTCCAATTTCTAGGTTGACACGCAGCATACACGCAGGACCAGAGCTTACTGTCTCTACGCAGTGTTCTGGTACCGAAACGGTTGCTTAAGCAAAGTCCCTAGGAGTCGTGGAAAGCTTACTACCGTGAAACTAAAGCAGAACAGCGATGAAGGCCTCATGGAGCTGCTGCACGCCTCCCGTTTTGCCAGGATAATCTGGGCCTTACTTCGAGGCTAGTGCTCACATTGACTTTCACGTTTGGTATAGAGCAGAGCAGGGTGAGCTTCCAACTAGGAACTGGAAGCACAAGGTTTCTTTCGAGAAAACTCATTTTCTTCTATGAGCCATGCCGGCTGTAAGTAAAAGCACGGTAACAACAGTGCTTTTCAGGTAGCTTCGGGGCCGCATCAACGGAGCTTTCATAATGGGAAAACTAGCCTTGTGCCATCAGTCTCTAATTTCTAGGTTGACACGCAGCATACACGCAGGAGCAGGGCTTCCTGGTTCTACGCATTGTTCTGGTACTGAAACGGGTGCTGAAGCAAGGCACCTAGGAGTGTTGAAAAGCTTACTACCTTGACACTAAAGCAGAACAACGATGAAGGCCTCATGGAGCCGCTGCACGCCTCTCGTTTTGCAAGGATAATCAGGGCCTTACTTCGAAGCTTGGGCTCACGTTGACTTTCACTTTAGGTATAGAGCAGAGCAGGGTGAGCTTCCAACAAGGAACTGGAAACCCAAGGTTTCTTAGGAGAAAACTCATTTGCTTCTCAGAACCATGCCGGCAGTGAGGAAAACCCCGGCAACAACAATGCTTTTCAGGTAGCTTCGAGGCCGCATGAACGGAGCTTTCATAATGGGAAAAGAAGCCTTATGCCATCAGTCTCCAATTTCTAGGTTGACACGCAGCATACACGCAGGACCAGAGCTTACTGTCTCTACGCAGTGTTCTGGTACCGAAACGGTTGCTTAAGCAAAGTCCCTAGGAGTCATGGAAAGCTTACTACCGTGAAACTAAAGCAGAACAGCGATGAAGGCCTCATGGAGCTGCTGCACGCCTCCCGTTTTGCCAGGATAATCTGGGCCTTACTTCGAGGCTAGTGCTCACATTGACTTTCACGTTTGGTATAGAGCAGAGCAGGGTGAGCTTCCAACTAGGAACTGGAAGCACAAGGTTTCTTTCGAGAAAACTCATTTTCTTCTATGAGCCATGCCGGCTGTAAGTAAAAGCACGGTAACAACAGTGCTTTTCAGGTAGCTTCGGGGCCGCATCAACGGAGCTTTCATAATGGGAAAACTAGCCTTGTGCCATCAGTCTCTAATTTCTAGGTTGACACGCAGCATACACGCAGGAGCAGAGCTTCCTGGTTCTACGCAGTGTTCTGGTACTGAAACGGGTGCTGAAGCAAGGCCCCTAGGAGTGTTGAAAAGCTTACTACCTTGACACTAAAGCAGAACAACGATGAAGGCCTCATGGAGCTGCTGCACGCCTCTCGTTTTGCAAGGATAATCAGGGCCTTACTTCGAAGCTTGGGCTCACGTTGACTTTCACTTTAGGTATAGAGCAGAGCAGGGTGAGCTTCCAACAAGGAACTGGAAACCCAAGGTTTCTTAGGAGAAAACTCATTTTCTTCTCAGAACCATGCCGGCAGTGAGGAAAACCCCGGCAACAACAATGCTTTTCAGGTAGCTTCGAGGCCGCATGAACGGAGCTTTCATAATGGGAAAAGAAGCCTTATGCCATCAGTCTCCAATTTCTAGGTTGACACGCAGCATACACGCAGGACCAGAGCTTACTGTCTCTACGCAGTGTTCTGGTACCGAAACGGTTGCTTAAGCAAAGTCCCTAGGAGTCGTGGAAAGCTTACTACCGTGCAACTAAAGCAGAACAGCGATGAAGGCCTCATGGAGCTGCTGCACGCCTCCCGTTTTGCCAGGATAATCTGGGCCTTACTTCGAGGCTAGTGCTCACATTGACTTTCACGTTTGGTATAGAGCAGAGCAGGGTGAGCTTCCAACTAGGAACTGGAAGCACAAGGTTTCTTTCGAGAAAACTCATTTTCTTCTATGAGCCATACCGGCTGTAAGTAAAAGCACGGTAACAACAGTGCTTTTCAGGTAGCTTCGGGGCCGCATCAACGGAGCTTTCATAATGGGAAAACTAGCCTTGTGCCATCAGTCTCTAATTTCTAGGTTGACACGCAGCATACACGCAGGAGCAGGGCTTCCTGGTTCTACTCAGTGTTCTGGTACTGAAACGGGTGCTGAAGCAAGGCCCCTAGGAGTGTTGAAAAGCTTACTACCTTGACACTAAAGCAGAACCACGATGAAGGCCTCATGGAGCCGCTGCACGCCTCTCGTTTTGCAAGGATAATCAGGGCCTTACTTCGAAGCTTGGGCTCACGTTGACTTTCACTTTAGGTATAGAGCAGAGCAGGGTGAGCTTCCAACAAGGAACTGGAAACCCAAGGTTTCTTAGGAGAAAACTCATTTGCTTCTCAGAACCATGCCGGCAGTGAGGAAAACCCCGGCAACAACAATGCTTTTCAGGTAGCTTCGAGGCCGCATGAACGGAGCTTTCATAATGGGAAAAGAAGCCTTATGCCATCAGTCTCCAATTTCTAGGTTGACACGCAGCATACACGCAGGACCAGAGCTTACTGTCTCTACGCAGTGTTCTGGTACCGAAACGGTTGCTTAAGCAAAGTCCCTAGGAGTCATGGAAAGCTTACTACCGTGAAACTAAAGCAGAACAGCGATGAAGGCCTCATGGAGCTGCTGCACGCCTCCCGTTTTGCCAGGATAATCTGGGCCTTACTTCGAGGCTAGTGCTCACATTGACTTTCACGTTTGGTATAGAGCAGAGCAGGGTGAGCTTCCAACTAGGAACTGGAAGCACAAGGTTTCTTTCGAGAAAACTCATTTTCTTCTATGAGCCATGCCGGCTGTAAGTAAAAGCACGGTAACAACAGTGCTTTTCAGGTAGCTTCGGGGCCGCATCAACGGAGCTTTCATAATGGGAAAACTAGCCTTGTGCCATCAGTCTCTAATTTCTAGGTTGACACGCAGCATACACGCAGGAGCAGGGCTTCCTGGTTCTACGCAGTGTTCTGGTACTGAAACGGGTGCTGAAGCAAGGCCCCTAGGAGTGTTGAAAAGCTTACTACCTTGACACTAAAGCAGAACAACGATGAAGGCCTCATGGAGCCGCTGCACGCCTCTCGTTTTGCAAGGATAATCAGGGCCTTACTTCGAAGCTTGGGCTCACGTTGACTTTCACTTTAGGTATAGAGCAGAGCAGGGTGAGCTTCCAACAAGGAACTGGAAACCCAAGGTTTCTTAGGAGAAAACTCATTTGCTTCTCAGAACCATGCCGGCAGTGAGGAAAACCCCGGCAACAACAATGCTTTTCAGGTAGCTTCGAGGCCGCATGAACGGAGCTTTCATAATGGGAAAAGAAGCCTTATGCCATCAGTCTCCAATTTCTAGGTTGACACGCAGCATACACGCAGGACCAGAGCTTACTGTCTCTACGCAGTGTTCTGGTACCGAAACGGTTGCTTAAGCAAAGTCCCTAGGAGTCATGGAAAGCTTACTACCGTGAAACTAAAGCAGAACAGCGATGAAGGCCTCATGGAGCTGCTGCACGCCTCCCGTTTTGCCAGGATAATCTGGGCCTTACTTCGAGGCTAGTGCTCACATTGACTTTCACGTTTGGTATAGAGCAGAGCAGGGTGAGCTTCCAACTAGGAACTGGAAGCACAAGGTTTCTTTCGAGAAAACTCATTTTCTTCTATGAGCCATGCCGGCTGTAAGTAAAAGCACGGTAACAACAGTGCTTTTCAGGTAGCTTCGGGGCCGCATCAACGGAGCTTTCATAATGGGAAAACTAGCCTTGTGCCATCAGTCTCTAATTTCTAGGTTGACACGCAGCATACACGCAGGAGCAGGGCTTCCTGGTTCTACGCAGTCTTCTGGTACTGAAACGGGTGCTGAAGCAAGGCCCCTAGGAGTGTTGAAAAGCTTAGTACCTTGACACTAAAGCAGAACAACGATGAAGGCCTCATGGAGCCGCTGCACGCCTCTCGTTTTGCAAGGATAATCAGGGCCTTACTTCGAAGCTTGGGCTCACGTTGACTTTCACTTTAGGTATAGAGCAGAGCAGGGTGAGCTTCCAACAAGGAACTGGAAACCCAAGGTTTCTTAGGAGAAAACTCATTTTCTTCTCAGAACCATGCCGGCAGTGAGGAAAACCCCGGCAACAACAATGCTTTTCAGGTAGCTTCGAGGCCGCATGAACGGAGCTTTCATAATGGGAAAAGAAGCCTTATGCCATCAGTCTCCAATTTCTAGGTTGACACGCAGCATACACGCAGGACCAGAGCTTACTGTCTCTACGCAGTGTTCTGGTACCGAAACGGTTGCTTAAGCAAAGTCCCTAGGAGTCTTGGAAAGCTTACTACCGTGAAACTAAAGCAGAACAGCGATGAAGGCCTCATGGAGCTGCTGCACGCCTCCCGTTTTGCCAGGATAATCAGGGCCTTACTTCGAGGCTAGTGCTCACATTGACTTTCACGTTTGGTATAGAGCAGAGCAGGGTGAGCTTCCAACTAGGAACTGGAAGCACAAGGTTTCTTTCGAGAAAACTCATTTTCTTCTATGAGCCATGCCGGCTGTAAGTAAAAGCACGGTAACAACAGTGCTTTTCAGGTAGCTTCGGGGCCGCATCAACGGAGCTTTCATAATGGGAAAACTAGCCTTGTGCCATCAGTCTCTAATTTCTAGGTTGACACGCAGCATACACGCAGGAGCAGAGCTTCCTGGTTCTACGCAGTGTTCTGGTACTGAAACGGGTGCTGAAGCAAGGCCCCTAGGAGTGTTGAAAAGCTTACTACCTTGACACTAAAGCAGAACAACGATGAAGGCCTCATGGAGCCGCTGCACGCCTCTCGTTTTGCAAGGATAATCAGGGCCTTACTTCGAAGCTTGGGCTCACGTTGACTTTCACTTTAGGTATAGAGCAGGGCAGGGTGAGCTTCCAACAAGGAACTGGAAACCCAAGGTTTCTTAGGAGAAAACTCATTTTCTTCTCAGAACCATGCCGGCAGTGAGGAAAACCCCGGCAACAACAATGCTTTTCAGGTAGCTTCGAGGCCGCATGAACGGAGCTTTCATAATGGGAAAAGAAGCCTTATGCCATCAGTCTCCAATTTCTAGGTTGACACGCAGCATACACGCAGGACCAGAGCTTACTGTCTCTACGCAGTGTTCTGGTACCAAAACGGTTGCTTAAGCAAAGTCCCTAGGAGTCTTGGAAAGCTTACTACCGTGAAACTAAAGCAGAACAGCGATGAAGGCCTCATGGAGCTGCTGCACGCCTAGCGTTTTGCCAGGATAATCAGGGCCTTACTTCGAGGCTAGTGCTCACATTGACTTTCACGTTTGGTATAGAGCAGAGCAGGGTGAGCTTCCAACTAGGAACTGGAAGCACAAGGTTTCTTTCGAGAAAACTCATTTTCTTCTATGAGCCATGCCGGCTGTAAGTAAAAGCACGGTAACAACAGTGCTTTTCAGGTAGCTTCGGGGCCGCATCAACGGAGCTTTCATAATGGGAAAACTAGCCTTGTGCCATCAGTCTCTAATTTCTAGGTTGACACACAGCATACACGCAGGAGCAGAGCTTCCTGGTTCTACGCAGTCTTCTGGTACTGAAACGGGTGCTGAAGCAAGGCCCCTAGGAGTGTTGAAAAGCTTACTACCTTGACACTAAAGCAGAACAACGATGAAGGCCTCATGGAGCCGCTGCACGCCTCTCGTTTTGCAAGGATAATCAGGGCCTTACTTCGAAGCTTGGGCTCACGTTGACTTTCACTTTAGGTATAGAGCAGAGCAGGGTGAGCTTCCAACAAGGAACTGGAAACCCAAGGTTTCTTAGGAGAAAACTCATTTGCTTCTCAGAACCATGCCGGCAGTGAGGAAAACCCCGGCAACAACAATGCTTTTCAGGTAGCTTCGAGGCCGCATGAACGGAGCTTTCATAATGGGAAAAGAAGCCTTATGCCATCAGTCTCCAATTTCTAGGTTGACACGCAGCATACACGCAGGACCAGAGCTTACTGTCTCTACGCAGTGTTCTGGTACCAAAACGGTTGCTTAAGCAAAGTCCCTAGGAGTCTTGGAAAGCTTACTACCGTGAAACTAAAGCAGAACAGCGATGAAGGCCTCATGGAGCTGCTGCACGCCTCCCGTTTTGCCAGGATAATCAGGGCCTTACTTCGAGGCTAGTGCTCACATTGACTTTCACGTTTGGTATAGAGCAGAGCAGGGTGAGCTTCCAACTAGGAACTGGAAGCACAAGGTTTCTTTCGAGAAAACTCATTTTCTTCTATGAGCCATGCCGGCTGTAAGTAAAAGCACGGTAACAACAGTGCTTTTCAGGTAGCTTCGGGGCCGCATCAACGGAGCTTTCATAATGGGAAAACTAGCCTTGTGCCATCAGTCTCTAATTTCTAGGTTGACACGCAGCATACACGCAGGAGCAGAGCTTCCTGGTTCTATGCAGTGTTCTGGTACTGAAACGGGTGCTGAAGCAAGGCCCCTAGGAGTGTTGAAAAGCTTACTACCTTGACACTAAAGCAGAACAACGATGAAGGCCTCATGGAGCCGCTGCACGCCTCTCGTTTTGCAAGGATAATCAGGGCCTTACTTCGAAGCTTGGGCTCACGTTGACTTTCACTTTAGGTATAGAGCAGAGCAGGGTGAGCTTCCAACAAGGAACTGGAAACCCAAGGTTTCTTAGGAGAAAACTCATTTTCTTCTCAGAACCATGCCGGCAGTGAGGAAAACCCCGGCAACAACAATGCTTTTCAGGTAGCTTCGAGGCCGCATGAACGGAGCTTTCATAATGGGAAAAGAAGCCTTATGCCATCAGTCTCCAATTTCTAGGTTGACACGCAGCATACACGCAGGACCAGAGCTTACTGTCTCTACGCAGTGTTCTGGTACCGAAACGGTTGCTTAAGCAAAGTCCCTAGGAGCCGTGGAAAGCTTACTACCGTGAAACTAAAGCAGAACAGCGATGAAGGCCTCATGGAGCTGCTGCACGCCTCCCGTTTTGCCAGGATAATCTGGGCCTTACTTCGAGGCTAGTGCTCACATTGACTTTCACGTTTGGTATAGAGCAGAGCAGTGTGAGCTTCCAACTAGGAAATGGAAGCACAAGGTTTCTTTCGAGAAAACTCATTTTCTTCTATGAGCCATGCCGGCTGTAAGTAAAAGCACGGTAACAACAGTGCTTTTCAGGTAGCTTCGGGGCCGCATCAACGGAGCTTTCATAATGGGAAAACTAGCCTTGTGCCATCAGTCTCTAATTTCTAGGTTGACACGCAGCATACACGCAGGAGCAGAGCTTCCTGGTTCTACGCAGTCTTCTGGTACTGAAACGGGTGCTGAAGCAAGGCCCCTAGGAGTGTTGAAAAGCTTACTACCTTGACACTAAAGCAGAACAACGATGAAGGCCTCATGGAGCCGCTGCACGCCTCTCGTTTTGCAAGGATAATCAGGGCCTTACTTCGAAGCTTGGGCTCACGTTGACTTTCACTTTAGGTATAGAGCAGAGCAGGGTGAGCTTCCAACAAGGAACTGGAAACCCAAGGTTTCTTAGGAGAAAACTCATTTTCTTCTCAGAACCATGCCGGCAGTGAGGAAAACCCCGGCAACAACAATGCTTTTCAGGTAGCTTCGAGGCCGCATGAACGGAGCTTTCATAATGGGAAAAGAAGCCTTATGCCATCAGTCTCCAATTTCTAGGTTGACACGCAGCATACACGCAGGACCAGAGCTTACTGTCTCTACGCAGTGTTCTGGTACCGAAACGGTTGCTTAAGCAAAGTCCCTAGGAGTCTTGGAAAGCTTACTACCGTGAAAATAAAGCAGAACAGCGATGAAGGCCTCATGGAGCTGCTGCACGCCTCCCGTTTTGCCAGGATAATCAGGGCCTTACTTCGAGGCTAGTGCTCACATTGACTTTCACGTTTGGTATAGAGCAGAGCAGGGTGAGCTTCCAACTAGGAACTGGAAGCACAAGGTTTCTTTCGAGAAAACTCATTTTCTTCTATGAGCCATGCCGGCTGTAAGTAAAAGCACGGTAACAACAGTGCTTTTCAGGTAGCTTCGGGGCCGCATCAACGGAGCTTTCATAATGGGAAAACTAGCCTTGTGCCATCAGTCTCTAATTTCTAGGTTGACACGCAGCATACACGCAGGAGCAGAGCTTCCTGGTTCTACGCAGTCTTCTGGTACTGAAACGGGTGCTGAAGCAAGGCCCCTAGGAGTGTTGAAAAGCTTACTACCTTGACACTAAAGCAGAACAACGATGAAGGCCTCATGGAGCCGCTGCACGCCTCTCGTTTTGCAAGGATAATCAGGGCCTTACTTCGAAGCTTGGGCTCACGTTGACTTTCACTTTAGGTATAGAGCAGAGCAGGGTGAGCTTCCAACAAGGAACTGGAAACCCAAGGTTTCTTAGGAGAAAACTCATTTTCTTCTCAGAACCATGCCGGCAGTGAGGAAAACCCCGGCAACAACAATGCTTTTCAGGTAGCTTCGAGGCCGCATGAACGGAGCTTTCATAATGGGAAAAGAAGCCTTATGCCATCAGTCTCCAATTTCTAGGTTGACACGCAGCATACACGCAGGACCAGAGCTTACTGTCTCTACGCAGTGTTCTGGTACCGAAACGGTTGCTTAAGCAAAGTCCCTAGGAGTCGTGGAAAGCTTACTACCGTGAAACTAAAGCAGAACAGCGATGAAGGCCTCATGGAGCTGCTGCACGCCTCCCGTTTTGCCAGGATAATCAGGGCCTTACTTCGAGGCTAGTGCTCACATTGACTTTCACGTTTGGTATAGAGCAGAGCAGGGTGAGCTTCCAACTAGGAACTGGAAGCACAAGGTTTCTTTCGAGAAAACTCATTTTCTTCTATGAGCCATGCCGGCTGTAAGTAAAAGCACGGTAACAACAGTGCTTTTCAGGTAGCTTCGGGTCCGCATCAACAGAGCTTTCATAATGGGAAAACTAGCCTTGTGCCATCAGTCTCTAATTTCTAGGTTGACACGCAGCATACACGCAGGAGCAGAGCTTCCTGGTTCTACGCAGTCTTCTGGTACTGAAACGGGTGCTGAAGCAAGGCCCCTAGGAGTGTTGAAAAGCTTACTACCTTGACACTAAAGCAGAACAACGATGAAGGCCTCATGGAGCAGCTGCACGCCTCTCGTTTTGCAAGGATAATCAGGGCCTTACTTCGAAGCTTGGGCTCACGTTGACTTTCACTTTAGGTGTAGAGCAGAGCAGGGTGAGCTTCCAACAAGGAACTGGAAACCCAAGGTTTCTTAGGAGAAAACTCATTTTCTTCTCAGAACCATGCCGGCAGTGAGGAAAACCCCGGCAACAACAATGCTTTTCAGGTAGCTTCGAGGCCGCATGAACGGAGCTTTCATAATGGGAAAAGAAGCCTTATGCCATCAGTCTCCAATTTCTAGGTTGACACGCAGCATACACGCAGGACCAGAGCTTACTGTCTCTACGCAGTGTTCTGGTACCGAAACGGTTGCTTAAGCAAAGTCCCTAGGAGTCTTGGAAAGCTTACTACCGTGAAACTAAAGCAGAACAGCGATGAAGGCCTCATGGAGCTGCTGCACGCCTCCCGTTTTGCCAGGATAATCAGGGCCTTACTTCGAGGCTAGTGCTCACATTGACTTTCACGTTTGGTATAGAGCAGAGCAGGGTGAGCTTCCAACTAGGAACTGGAAGCACAAGGTTTCTTTCGAGAAAACTCATTTTCTTCTATGAGCCATGCCGGCTGTAAGTAAAAGCACGGTAACAACAGTGCTTTTCAGGTAGCTTCGGGGCCGCATCAACGGAGCTTTCATAATGGGAAAACTAGCCTTGTGCCATCAGTCTCTAATTTCTAGGTTGACACGCAGCATACACGCAGGAGCAGAGCTTCCTGGTTCTACGCAGTCTTCTGGTACTGAAACGGGTGCTGAAGCAAGGCCCCTAGGAGTGTTGAAAAGCTTACTACCTTGACACTAAAGCAGAACAACGATGAAGGCCTCATGGAGCCGCTGCACGCCTCTCGTTTTGCAAGGATAATCAGGGCCTTACTTCGAAGCTTGGGCTCACGTTGACTTTCACTTTAGGTATAGAGCAGAGCAGGGTGAGCTTCCAACAAGGAACTGGAAACCCAAGGTTTCTTAGGAGAAAACTCATTTTCTTCTCAGAACCATGCCGGCAGTGAGGAAAACCCCGGCAACAACAATGCTTTTCAGGTAGCTTCGAGGCCGCATGAACGGAGCTTTCATAATGGGAAAAGAAGCCTTATGCCATCAGTCTCCAATTTCTAGGTTGACACGCAGCATACACGCAGGACCAGAGCTTACTGTCTCTACGCAGTGTTCTGGTACCGAAACGGTTGCTTAAGCAAAGTCCCTAGGAGTCGTGGAAAGCTTACTACCGTGAAACTAAAGCAGAACAGCGATGAAGGCCTCATGGAGCTGCTGCACGCCTCCCGTTTTGCCAGGATAATCAGGGCCTTACTTCGAGGCTAGTGCTCACATTGACTTTCACGTTTGGTATAGAGCAGAGCAGGGTGAGCTTCCAACTAGGAACTGGAAGCACAAGGTTTCTTTCGAGAAAACTCATTTTCTTCTATGAGCCATGCCGGCTGTAAGTAAAAGCACGGTAACAACAGTGCTTTTCAGGTAGCTTCGGGGCCGCATCAACGGAGCTTTCATAATGGGAAAACTAGCCTTGTGCCATCAGTCTCTAATTTCTAGGTTGACACGCAGCATACACGCAGGAGCAGAGCTTCCTGGTTCTACGCAGTCTTCTGGTACTGAAACGGGTGCTGAAGCAAGGCCCCTAGGAGTGTTGAAAAGCTTACTACCTTGACACTAAAGCAGAACAACGATGAAGGCCTCATGGAGCCGCTGCACGCCTCTCGTTTTGCAAGGATAATCAGGGCCTTACTTCGAAGCTTGGGCTCACGTTGACTTTCACTTTAGGTGTAGAGCAGAGCAGGGTGAGCTTCCAACAAGGAACTGGAAACCCAAGGTTTCTTAGGAGAAAACTCATTTTCTTCTCAGAACCATGCCGGCAGTGAGGAAAACCCCGGCAACAACAATGCTTTTCAGGTAGCTTCGAGGCCGCATGAACGGAGCTTTCATAATGGGAAAAGAAGCCTTATGCCATCAGTCTCCAATTTCTAGGTTGACACGCAGCATACACGCAGGACCAGAGCTTACTGTCTCTACGCAGTGTTCTGGTACCGAAACGGTTGCTTAAGCAAAGTCCCTAGGAGTCTTGGAAAGCTTACTACCGTGAAACTAAAGCAGAACAGCGATGAAGGCCTCATGGAGCTGCTGCACGCCTCCCGTTTTGCCAGGATAATCAGGGCCTTACTTCGAGGCTAGTGCTCACATTGACTTTCACGTTTGGTATAGAGCAGAGCAGGGTGAGCTTCCAACTAGGAACTGGAAGCACAAGGTTTCTTTCGAGAAAACTCATTTTCTTCTATGAGCCATGCCGGCTGTAAGTAAAAGCACGGTAACAACAGTGCTTTTCAGGTAGCTTCGGGGCCGCATCAACGGAGCTTTCATAATGGGAAAACTAGCCTTGTGCCATCAGTCTCTAATTTCTAGGTTGACACGCAGCATACACGCAGGAGCAGAGCTTCCTGGTTCTACGCAGTCTTCTGGTACTGAAACGGGTGCTGAAGCAAGGCCCCTAGGAGTGTTGAAAAGCTTACTACCTTGACACTAAAGCAGAACAACGATGAAGGCCTCATGGAGCTGCTGCACGCCTCTCGTTTTGCAAGGATAATCAGGGCCTTACTTTGAAGCTTGGGCTCACGTTGACTTTCACTTTAGGTATAGAGCAGAGCAGGGTGAGCTTCCAACAAGGAACTGGAAACCCAAGGTTTCTTAGGAGAAAACTCATTTTCTTCTCAGAACCATGCCGGCAGTGAGGAAAACCCCGGCAACAACAATGCTTTTCAGGTAGCTTCGAGGCCGCATGAACGGAGCTTTCATAATGGGAAAAGAAGCCTTATGCCATCAGTCTCCAATTTCTAGGTTGACACGCAGCATACACGCAGGACCAGAGCTTACTGTCTCTACGCAGTGTTCTGGTACCGAAACGGTTGCTTAAGCAAAGTCCCTAGGAGTCGTGGAAAGCTTACTACCGTGAAACTAAAGCAGAACAGCGATGAAGGCCTCATGGAGCTGCTGCACGCCTCCCGTTTTGCCAGGATAATCAGGGCCTTACTTCGAGGCTAGTGCTCACATTGACTTTCACGTTTGGTATAGAGCAGAGCAGGGTGAGCTTCCAACTAGGAACTGGAAGCACAAGGTTTCTTTCGAGAAAACTCATTTTCTTCTATGAGCCATGCCGGCTGTAAGTAAAAGCACGGTAACAACAGTGCTTTTCAGGTAGCTTCGGGGCCGCATCAACGGAGCTTTCATAATGGGAAAACTAGCCTTGTGCCATCAGTCTCTAATTTCTAGGTTGACACGCAGCATACACGCAGGAGCAGGGCTTCCTGGTTCTACGCAGTGTTCTGGTACTGAAACGGGTGCTGAAGCAAGGCCCCTAGGAGTGTTGAAAAGCTTACTACCTTGACACTAAAGCAGAACAACGATGAAGGCCTCATGGAGCCGCTGCACGCCTCTCGTTTTGCAAGGATAATCAGGGCCTTACTTCGAAGCTTGGGCTCACGTTGACTTTCACTTTAGGTATAGAGCAGAGCAGGGTGAGCTTCCAACAAGGAACTGGAAACCCAAGGTTTCTTAGGAGAAAACTCATTTTCTTCTCAGAACCATGCCGGCAGTGAGGAAAACCCCGGCAACAACAATGCTTTTCAGGTAGCTTCGAGGCCGCATGAACGGAGCTTTCATAATGGGAAAAGAAGCCTTATGCCATCAGTCTCCAATTTCTAGGTTGACACGCAGCATACACGCAGGACCAGAGCTTACTGTCTCTACGCAGTGTTCTGGTACCGAAACGGTTGCTTAAGCAAAGTCCCTAGGAGTCATGGAAAGCTTACTACCGTGAAACTAAAGCAGAACAGCGATGAAGGCCTCATGGAGCTGCTGCACGCCTCCCGTTTTGCCAGGATAATCTGGGCCTTACTTCGAGGCTAGTGCTCACATTGACTTTCACGTTTGGTATAGAGCAGAGCAGGGTGAGCTTCCAACTAGGAACTGGAAGCACAAGGTTTCTTTCGAGAAAACTCATTTTCTTCTATGAGCCATGCCGGCTGTAAGTAAAAGCACGGTAACAACAGTGCTTTTCAGGTAGCTTCGGGGCCGCATCAACGGAGCTTTCATAATGGGAAAACTAGCCTTGTGCCATCAGTCTCTAATTTCTAGGTTGACACGCAGCATACACGCAGGAGCAGGGCTTCCTGGTTCTACGCAGTGTTCTGGTACTGAAACGGGTGCTGAAGCAAGGCCCCTAGGAGTGTTGAAAAGCTTACTACCTTGACACTAAAGCAGAACAACGATGAAGGCCTCATGGAGCCGCTGCACGCCTCTCGTTTTGCAAGGATAATCAGGGCCTTACTTCGAAGCTTGGGCTCACGTTGACTTTCACTTTAGGTATAGAGCAGAGCAGGGTGAGCTTCCAACAAGGAACTGGAAACCCAAGGTTTCTTAGGAGAAAACTCATTTTCTTCTCAGAACCATGCCGGCAGTGAGGAAAACCCCGGCAACAACAATGCTTTTCAGGTAGCTTCGAGGCCGCATGAACGGAGCTTTCATAATGGGAAAAGAAGCCTTATGCCATCAGTCTCCAATTTCTCGGTTGACACGCAGCATACACGCAGGACCAGAGCTTACTGTCTCTACGCAGTGTTCTGGTACCGAAACGGTTGCTTAAGCAAAGTCCCTAGGAGTCGTGGAAAGCTTACTACCGTGAAACTAAAGCAGAACAGCGATGAAGGCCTCATGGAGCTGCTGCACGCCTCCCGTTTTGCCAGGATAATCAGGGCCTTACTTCGAGGCTAGTGCTCACATTGACTTTCACGTTTGGTATAGAGCAGAGCAGGGTGAGCTTCCAACTAGGAACTGGAAGCACAAGGTTTCTTTCGAGAAAACTCATTTTCTTCTATGAGCCATGCCGGCTGTAAGTAAAAGCACGGTAACAACAGTGCTTTTCAGGTAGCTTCGGGGCCGCATCAACGGAGCTTTCATAATGGGAAAACTAGCCTTGTGCCATCAGTCTCTAATTTCTAGGTTGACACGCAGCATACACGCAGGAGCAGAGCTTCCTGGTTCTACGCAGTCTTCTGGTACTGAAACGGGTGCTGAAGCAAGGCCCCTAGGAGTGTTGAAAAGCTTACTACCTTGACACTAAAGCAGAACAACGATGAAGGCCTCATGGAGCTGCTGCACGCCTCTCGTTTTGCAAGGATAATCAGGGCCTTACTTTGAAGCTTGGGCTCACGTTGACTTTCACTTTAGGTATAGAGCAGAGCAGGGTGAGCTTCCAACAAGGAACTGGAAACCCAAGGTTTCTTAGGAGAAAACTCATTTTCTTCTCAGAACCATGCCGGCAGTGAGGAAAACCCCGGCAACAACAATGCTTTTCAGGTAGCTTCGAGGCCGCATGAACGGAGCTTTCATAATGGGAAAAGAAGCCTTATGCCATCAGTCTCCAATTTCTAGGTTGACACGCAGCATACACGCAGGACCAGAGCTTACTGTCTCTACGCAGTGTTCTGGTACCGAAACGGTTGCTTAAGCAAAGTCCCTAGGAGTCTTGGAAATCTTACTACCGTGAAAATAAAGCAGAACAGCGATGAAGGCCTCATGGAGCTGCTGCACGCCTCCCGTTTTGCCAGGATAATCAGGGCCTTACTTCGAGGCTAGTGCTCACATTGACTTTCACGTTTGGTATAGAGCAGAGCAGGGTGAGCTTCCAACTAGGAACTGGAAGCACAAGGTTTCTTTCGAGAAAACTCATTTTCTTCTATGAGCCATGCCGGCTGTAAGTAAAAGCACGGTAACAACAGTGCTTTTCAGGTAGCTTCGGGGCCGCATCAACAGAGCTTTCATAATGGGAAAACTAGCCTTGTGCCATCAGTCTCTAATTTCTAGGTTGACACGCAGCATACACGCAGGAGCAGAGCTTCCTGGTTCTACGCAGTCTTCTGGTACTGAAACGGGTGCTGAAGCAAGGCCCCTAGGAGTGTTGAAAAGCTTACTACCTTGACACTAAAGCAGAACAACGATGAAGGCCTCATGGAGCTGCTGCACGCCTCTCGTTTTGCAAGGATAATCAGGGCCTTACTTCGAAGCTTGGGCTCACGTTGACTTTCACTTTAGGTATAGAGCAGAGCAGGGTGAGCTTCCAACAAGGAACTGGAAACCCAAGGTGTCTTAGGAGAAAACTCATTTGCTTCTCAGAACCATGCCGGCAGTGAGGAAAACCCCGGCAACAACAATGCTTTTCAGGTAGCTTCGAGGCCGCATGAACGGAGCTTTCATAATGGGAAAAGAAGCCTTATGCCATCAGTCTCCAATTTCTAGGTTGACACGCAGCATACACGCAGGACCAGAGCTTACTGTCTCTACGCAGTGTTCTGGTACCGAAACGGTTGCTTAAGCAAAGTCCCTAGGAGTCGTGGAAAGCTTACTACCGTGAAACTAAAGCAGAACAGCGATGAAGGCCTCATGGAGCTGCTGCACGCCTCCCGTTTTGCCAGGATAATCAGGGCCTTACTTCGAGGCTAGTGCTCACATTGACTTTCACGTTTGGTATAGAGCAGAGCAGGGTGAGCTTCCAACTAGGAACTGGAAGCACAAGGTTTCTTTCGAGAAAACTCATTTTCTTCTATGAGCCATGCCGGCTGTAAGTAAAAGCACGGTAACAACAGTGCTTTTCAGGTAGCTTCGGGGCCGCATCAACGGAGCTTTCATAATGGGAAAACTAACCTTGTGCCATCAGTCTCTAATTTCTAGGTTGACACGCAGCATACACGCAGGAGCAGAGCTTCCTGGTTCTACGCAGTCTTCTGGTACTGAAACGGGTGCTGAAGCAAGGCCCCTAGGAGTGTTGAAAAGCTTACTACCTTGACACTAAAGCAGAACAACGATGAAGGCCTCATGGAGCCGCTGCACGCCTCTCGTTTTGCAAGGTTAATCAGGGCCTTACTTCGAAGCTTGGGCTCACGTTGACTTTCACTTTAGGTATAGAGCAGAGCAGGGTGAGCTTCCAACAAGGAACTGGAAACCCAAGGTTTCTTAGGAGAAAACTCATTTTCTTCTCAGAACCATGCCGGCAGTGAGGAAAACCCCGGCAACAACAATGCTTTTCAGGTAGCTTCGAGGCCGCATGAACGGAGCTTTCATAATGGGAAAAGAAGCCTTATGCCATCAGTCTCCAATTTCTAGGTTGACACGCAGCATACACGCAGGACCAGAGCTTACTGTCTCTACGCAGTGTTCTGGTACCAAAACGGTTGCTTAAGCAAAGTCCCTAGGAGCCGTGGAAAGCTTACTACCGTGAAACTAAAGCAGAACAGCGATGAAGGCCTCATGGAGCTGCTGCACGCCTCCCGTTTTGCCAGGATAATCTGGGCCTTACTTCGAGGCTAGTGCTCACATTGACTTTCACGTTTGGTATAGAGCAGAGCAGGGTGAGCTTCCAACTAGGAACTGGAAGCACAAGGTTTCTTTCGAGAAAACTCATTTTCTTCTATGAGCCATGCCGGCTGTAAGTAAAAGCACGGTAACAACAGTGCTTTTCAGGTAGCTTCGGGGCCGCATCAACGGAGCTTTCATAATGGGAAAATTAGCCTTGTGCCATCAGTCTCTAATTTCTAGGTTGACACGCAGCATACACGCAGGAGCAGGGCTTCCTGGTTCTACGCAGTGTTCTGGTACTGAAACGGGTGCTGAAGCAAGGCCCCTAGGAGTGTTGAAAAGCTTACTACCTTGACACTAAAGCAGAACAACGATGAAGGCCTCATGGAGCCGCTGCACGCCTCTCGTTTTGCAAGGATAATCAGGGCCTTACTTCGAAGCTTGGGCTCACGTTGACTTTCACTTTAGGTATAGAGCAGAGCAGGGTGAGCTTCCAACAAGGAACTGGAAACCCAAGGTTTCTTAGGAGAAAACTCATTTTCTTCTCAGAACCATGCCGGCAGTGAGGAAAACCCCGGCAACAACAATGCTTTTCAGGTAGCTTCGAGGCCGCATGAACGGAGCTTTCATAATGGGAAAAGAAGCCTTATGCCATCAGTCTCCAATTTCTAGGTTGACACGCAGCATACACGCAGGACCAGAGCTTACTGTCTCTACGCAGTGTTCTGGTACCGAAACGGTTGCTTAAGCAAAGTCCCTAGGAGTCGTGGAAAGCTTACTACCGTGAAACTAAAGCAGAACAGCGATGAAGGCCTCATGGAGCTGCTGCACGCCTCCCGTTTTGCCAGGATAATCAGGGCCTTACTTCGAGGCTAGTGCTCACATTGACTTTCACGTTTGGTATAGAGCAGAGCAGGGTGAGCTTCCAACTAGGAACTGGAAGCACAAGGTTTCTTTCGAGAAAACTCATTTTCTTCTATGAGCCATGCCGGCTGTAAGTAAAAGCACGGTAACAACAGTGCTTTTCAGGTAGCTTCGGGGCCGCATCAACGGAGCTTTCATAATGGGAAAACTAGCCTTGTGCCATCAGTCTCTAATTTCTAGGTTGACACGCAGCATACACGCAGGAGCAGAGCTTCCTGGTTCTACGCAGTCTTCTGGTACTGAAACGGGTGCTGAAGCAAGGCCCCTAGGAGTGTTGAAAAGCTTACTACCTTGACACTAAAGCAGAACAACGATGAAGGCCTCATGGAGCTGCTGCACGCCTCTCGTTTTGCAAGGATAATCAGGGCCTTACTTCGAAGCTTGGGCTCACGTTGACTTTCACTTTAGGTATAGAGCAGAGCAGGGTGAGCTTCCAACAAGGAACTGGAAACCCAAGGTTTCTTAGGAGAAAACTCATTTTCTTCTCAGAACCATGCCGGCAGTGAGGAAAACCCCGGCAACAACAATGCTTTTCAGGTAGCTTCGAGGCCGCATGAACGGAGCTTTCATAATGGGAAAAGAAGCCTTATGCCATCAGTCTCCAATTTCTAGGTTGACACGCAGCATACACGCAGGACCAGAGCTTACTGTCTCTACGCAGTGTTCTGGTACCGAAACGGTTGCTTAAGCAAAGTCCCTAGGAGTCTTGGAAAGCTTACTACCGTGAAAATAAAGCAGAACAGCGATGAAGGCCTCATGGAGCTGCTGCACGCCTCCCGTTTTGCCAGGATAATCAGGGCCTTACTTCGAGGCTAGTGCTCACATTGACTTTCACGTTTGGTATAGAGCAGAGCAGGGTGAGCTTCCAACTAGGAACTGGAAGCACAAGGTTTCTTTCGAGAAAACTCATTTTCTTCTATGAGCCATGCCGGCTGTAAGTAAAAGCACGGTAACAACAATGCTTTTCAGGTAGCTTCGGGGCCGCATCAACGGAGCTTTCATAATGGGAAAACTAACCTTGTGCCATCAGTCTCTAATTTCTAGGTTGACACGCAGCATACACGCAGGAGCAGAGCTTGCTGGTTCTACGCAGTGTTCTGGTACTGAAACGGGTGCTGAAGCAAGGCCCCTAGGAGTGTTGAAAAGCTTACTACCTTGACACTAAAGCAGAACAACGATGAAGGCCTCATGGAGCCGCTGCACGCCTCTCGTTTTGCAAGGATAATCAGGGCCTTACTTCGAAGCTTGGGCTCACGTTGACTTTCACTTTAGGTATAGAGCAGAGCAGGGTGAGCTTCCAACAAGGAACTGGAAACCCAAGGTTTCTTAGGAGAAAACTCATTTTCTTCTCAGAACCATGCCGGCAGTGAGGAAAACCCCGGCAACAACAATGCTTTTCAGGTAGCTTCGAGGCCGCATGAACGGAGCTTTCATAATGGGAAAAGAAGCCTTATGCCATCAGTCTCCAATTTCTAGGTTGACACGCAGCATACACGCAGGACCAGAGCTTACTGTCTCTACGCAGTGTTCTGGTACCGAAACGGTTGCTTAAGCAAAGTCCCTAGGAGTCGTGGAAAGCTTACTACCGTGAAACTAAAGCAGAACAGCGATGAAGGCCTCATGGAGCTGCTGCACGCCTCCCGTTTTGCCAGGATAATCTGGGCCTTACTTCGAGGCTAGTGCTCACATTGACTTTCACGTTTGGTATAGAGCAGAGCAGGGTGAGCTTCCAACTAGGAACTGGAAGCACAAGGTTTCTTTCGAGAAAACTCATTTTCTTCTATGAGCCATGCCGGCTGTAAGTAAAAGCACGGTAACAACAGTGCTTTTCAGGTAGCTTCGGGGCCGCATCAACGGAGCTTTCATAATGGGAAAACTAGCCTTGTGCCATCAGTCTCTAATTTCTAGGTTGACACGCAGCATACACGCAGGAGCAGGGCTTCCTGGTTCTACGCAGTGTTCTGGTACTGAAACGGGTGCTGAAGCAAGGCCCCTAGGAGTGTTGAAAAGCTTACTCCCTTGACACTAAAGCAGAACAACGATGAAGGCCTCATGGAGCCGCTGCACGCCTCTCGTTTTGCAAGGCTAATCAGGGCCTTACTTCGAAGCTTGGGCTCACGTTGACTTTCACTTTAGGTATAGAGCAGAGCAGGGTGAGCTTCCAACAAGGAACTGGAAACCCAAGGTTTCTTAGGAGAAAACTCATTTTCTTCTCAGAACCATGCCGGCAGTGAGGAAAACCCCGGCAACAACAATGCTTTTCAGGTAGCTTCGAGGCCGCATGAACGGAGCTTTCATAATGGGAAAAGAAGCCTTATGCCATCAGTCTCCAATTTCTAGGTTGACACGCAGCATACACGCAGGACCAGAGCTTACTGTCTCTACGCAGTGTTCTGGTACCGAAACGGTTGCTTAAGCAAAGTCCCTAGGAGTCATGGAAAGCTTACTACCGTGAAACTAAAGCAGAACAGCGATGAAGGCCTCATGGAGCTGCTGCACGCTTCCCGTTTTGCCAGGATAATCTGGGCCTTACTTCGAGGCTAGTGCTCACATTGACTTTCACGTTTGGTATAGAGCAGAGCAGGGTGAGCTTCCAACTAGGAACTGGAAGCACAAGGTTTCTTTCGAGAAAACTCATTTTCTTCTATGAGCCATGCCGGCTGTAAGTAAAAGCACGGTAACAACAGTGCTTTTCAGGTAGCTTCGGGGCCGCATCAACGGAGCTTTCATAATGGGAAAATTAGCCTTGTGCCATCAGTCTCTAATTTCTAGGTTGACACGCAGCATACACGCAGGAGCAGAGCTTCCTGGTTCTACGCAGTGTTCTGGTACTGAAACGGGTGCTGAAGCAAGGCCCCTAGGAGTGTTGAAAAGCTTACTACCTTGACACTAAAGCAGAACAACGATGAAGGCCTCATGGAGCCGCTGCACGCCTCTCGTTTTGCAAGGATAATCAGGGCCTTACTTCGAAGCTTGGGGTCACGTTGACTTTCACTTTAGGTATAGAGCAGAGCAGGGTGAGCTTCCAACAAGGAACTGGAAACCCAAGGTTTCTTAGGAGAAAACTCATTTTCTTCTCAGAACCATGCCGGCAGTGAGGAAAACCCCGGCAACAACAATGCTTTTCAGGTAGCTTCGAGGCCGCATGAACGGAGCTTTCATAATGGGAAAAGAAGCCTTATGCCATCAGTCTCCAATTTCTAGGTTGACACGCAGCATACACGCAGGACCAGAGCTTACTGTCTCTACGCAGTGTTCTGGTACCAAAACGGTTGCTTAAGCAAAGTCCCTGGGAGTCTTGGAAAGCTTACTACCGTGAAACTAAAGCAGAACAGCGATGAAGGCCTCATGGAGCTGCTGCACGCCTAGCGTTTTGCCAGGATAATCAGGGCCTTACTTCGAGGCTAGTGCTCACATTGACTTTCACGTTTGGTATAGAGCAGAGCAGGGTGAGCTTCCAACTAGGAACTGGAAGCACAAGGTTTCTTTCGAGAAAACTCATTTTCTTCTATGAGCCATGCCGGCTGTAAGTAAAAGCACGGTAACAACAGTGCTTTTCAGGTAGCTTCGGGGCCGCATCAACGGAGCTTTCATAATGGGAAAACTAGCCTTGTGCCATCAGTCTCTAATTTCTAGGTGGACACGCAGCATACACGCAGGAGCAGAGCTTCCTGGTTCTACGCAGTCTTCTGGTACTGAAACGGGTGCTGAAGCAAGGCCCCTAGGAGTGTTGAAAAGCTTACTACCTTGACACTAAAGCAGAACAACGATGAAGGCCTCATGGAGCTGCTGCACGCCTCTCGTTTTGCAAGGATAATCAGGGCCTTACTTCGAAGCTTGGGCTCACGTTGACTTTCACTTTAGGTATAGAGCAGAGCAGGGTGAGCTTCCAACAAGGAACTGGAAACCCAAGGTTTCTTAGGAGAAAACTCATTTTCTTCTCAGAACCATGCCGGCAGTGAGGAAAACCCCGGCAACAACAATGCTTTTCAGGTAGCTTCGAGGCCGCATGAACGGAGCTTTCATAATGGGAAAAGAAGCCTTATGCCATCAGTCTCCAATTTCTAGGTTGACACGCAGCATACACGCAGGACCAGAGCTTACTGTCTCTACGCAGTGTTCTGGTACCAAAACGGTTGCTTAAGCAAAGTCCCTAGGAGTCTTGGAAAGCTTACTACCGTGAAACTAAAGCAGAACAGCGATGAAGGGCTCATGGAGCTGCTGCACGCCTAGTGTTTTGCCAGGATAATCAGGGCCTTACTTCGAGGCTAGTGCTCACATTGACTTTCACGTTTGGTATAGAGCAGAGCAGGGTGAGCTTCCAACTAGGAACTGGAAGCACAAGGTTTCTTTCGAGAAAACTCATTTTCTTCTATGAGCCATGCCGGCTGTAAGTAAAAGCACGGTAACAACAGTGCTTTTCAGGTAGCTTCGGGGCCGCATCAACGGAGCTTTCATAATGGGAAAACTAGCCTTGTGCCATCAGTCTCTAATTTCTAGGTTGACACGCAGCATACACGCAGGAGCAGAGCTTCCTGGTTCTACGCAGTCTTCTGGTACTGAAACGGGTGCTGAAGCAAGGCCCCTAGGAGTGTTGAAAAGCTTACTACCTTGACACTAAAGCAGAACAACGATGAAGGCCTCATGGAGCCGCTGCACGCCTCTCGTTTTGCAAGGATAATCAGGGCCTTACTTCGAAGCTTGGGCTCACGTTGACTTTCACTTTAGGTATAGAGCAGAGCAGGGTGAGCTTCCAACAAGGAACTGGAAACCCAAGGTTTCTTAGGAGAAAACTCATTTTCTTCTCAGAACCATGCCGGCAGTGAGGAAAACCCCGGCAACAACAATGCTTTTCAGGTAGCTTCGAGGCCGCATGAACGGAGCTTTCATAATGGGAAAAGAAGCCTTATGCCATCAGTCTCCAATTTCTAGGTTGACACGCAGCATACACGCAGGACCAGAGCTTACTGTCTCTACGCAGTGTTCTGGTACCGAAACGGTTGCTTAAGCAAAGTCCCTAGGAGTCTTGGAAAGCTTACTACCGTGAAACTAAAGCAGAACAGCGATGAAGGCCTCATGGAGCTGCTGCACGCCTCCCGTTTTGCCAGGATAATCAGGGCCTTACTTCGAGGCTAGTGCTCACATTGACTTTCACGTTTGGTATAGAGCAGAGCAGGGTGAGCTTCCAACTAGGAACTGGAAGCACAAGGTTTCTTTCGAGAAAACTCATTTTCTTCTATGAGCCATGCCGGCTGTAAGTAAAAGCACGGTAACAACAGTGCTTTTCAGGTAGCTTCGGGGCCGCATCAACGGAGCTTTCATAATGGGAAAACTAGCCTTGTGCCATCAGTCTCTAATTTCTAGGTTGACACGCAGCATACACGCAGGAGCAGAGCTTCCTGGTTCTACGCAGTCTTCTGGTACTGAAACGGGTGCTGAAGCAAGGCCCCTAGGAGTCTTGAAAAGCTTACTACCTTGACACTAAAGCAGAACAACGATGAAGGCCTCATGGAGCCGCTGCACGCCTCTCGTTTTGCAAGGATAATCAGGGCCTTACTTCGAAGCTTGGGCTCACGTTGACTTTCACTTTAGGTATAGAGCAGAGCAGGGTGAGCTTCCAACAAGGAACTGGAAACCCAAGGTTTCTTAGGAGAAAACTCATTTTCTTCTCAGAACCATGCCGGCAGTGAGGAAAACCCCGGCAACAACAATGCTTTTCAGGTAGCTTCGAGGCCGCATGAACGGAGCTTTCATAATGGGAAAAGAAGCCTTATGCCATCAGTCTCCAATTTCTAGGTTGACACGCAGCATACACGCAGGACCAGAGCTTACTGTCTCTACGCAGTGTTCTGGTACCGAAACGGTTGCTTAAGCAAAGTCCCTAGGAGTCTTGGAAAGCTTACTACCGTGAAACTAAAGCAGAACAGCGATGAAGGCCTCATGGAGCTGCTGCACGCCTCCCGTTTTGCCAGGATAATCAGGGCCTTACTTCGAGGCTAGTGCTCACATTGACTTTCACGTTTGGTATAGAGCAGAGCAGGGTGAGCTTCCAACTAGGAACTGGAAGCACAAGGTTTCTTTCGAGAAAACTCATTTTCTTCTATGAGCCATGCCGGCTGTAAGTAAAAGCACGGTAACAACAGTGCTTTTCAGGTAGCTTCGGGGCCGCATCAACGGAGCTTTCATAATGGGAAAACTAGCCTTGTGCCATCAGTCTCTAATTTCTAGGTTGACACGCAGCATACACGCAGGAGCAGAGCTTCCTGGTTCTACGCAGTCTTCTGGTACTGAAACGGGTGCTGAAGCAAGGCCCCTAGGAGTGTTGAAAAGCTTACTACCTTGACACTAAAGCAGAACAACGATGAAGGCCTCATGGAGCCGCTGCACGCCTCTCGTTTTGCAAGGATTATCAGGGCCTTACTTCGAAGCTTGGGCTCACGTTGACTTTCACTTTAGGTATAGAGCAGAGCAGGGTGAGCTTCCAACAAGGAACTGGAAACCCAAGGTTTCTTAGGAGAAAACTCATTTTCTTCTCAGAACCATGCCGGCAGTGAGGAAAACCCCGGCAACAACAATGCTTTTCAGGTAGCTTCGAGGCCGCATGAACGGAGCTTTCATAATGGGAAAAGAAGCCTTATGCCATCAGTCTCCAATTTCTAGGTTGACACGCAGCATACACGCAGGAGCAGAGCTTCCTGGTTCTACGCAGTCTTCTGGTACTGAAACGGGTGCTGAAGCAAGGCCCCTAGGAGTGTTGAAAAGCTTACTACCTTGACACTAAAGCAGAACAACGATGAAGGCCTCATGGAGCTGCTGCACGCCTCTCGTTTTGCAAGAATAATCAGGGCCTTACTTCGAAGCTTGGGCTCACGTTGACTTTCACTTTAGGTATAGAGCAGAGCAGGGTGAGCTTCCAACAAGGAACTGGAAACCCAAGGTTTCTTAGGAGAAAACTCATTTTCTTCTCAGAACCATGCCGGCAGTGAGGAAAACCCCGGCAAGAACAATGCTTTTCAGGTAGCTTCGAGGCCGCATGAACGGAGCTTTCATAATGGGAAAAGAAGCCTTATGCCATCAGTCTCCAATTTCTAGGTTGACACGCAGCATACACGCAGGACCAGAGCTTACTGTCTCTACGCAGTGTTCTGGTACCGAAACGGTTGCTTAAGCAAAGTCCCTAGGAGTCGTGGAAAGCTTACTACCGTGAAACTAAAGCAGAACAGCGATGAAGGCCTCATGGAGCTGCTGCACGCCTCCCGTTTTGCCAGGATAATCTGGGCCTTACTTCGAGGCTAGTGCTCACATTGACTTTCACGTTTGGTATAGAGCAGAGCAGTGTGAGCTTCCAACTAGGAAATGGAAGCACAAGGTTTCTTTCGAGAAAACTCATTTTCTTCTATGAGCCATGCCGGCTGTAAGTAAAAGCACGGTAACAACAGTGCTTTTCAGGTAGCTTCGGGGCCGCATCAACGGAGCTTTCATAATGGGAAAACTAGCCTTGTGCCATCAGTCTCTAATTTCTAGGTTGACACGCAGCATACACGCAGGAGCAGAGCTTCCTGGTTCTACGCAGTCTTCTGGTACTGAAACGGGTGCTGAAGCAAGGCCCCTAGGAGTGTTGAAAAGCTTACTACCTTGACACTAAAGCAGAACAACGATGAAGGCCTCATGGAGCTGCTGCACGCCTCTCGTTTTGCAAGGATAATCAGGGCCTTACTTCGAAGCTTGGGCTCACGTTGACTTTCACTTTAGGTATAGAGCAGAGCAGGGTGAGCTTCCAACAAGGAACTGGAAACCCAAGGTTTCTTAGGAGAAAACTCATTTTCTTCTCAGAACCATGCCGGCAGTGAGGAAAACCCCGGCAACAACAATGCTTTTCAGGTAGCTTCGAGGCCGCATGAACGGAGCTTTCATAATGGGAAAAGAAGCCTTATGCCATCAGTCTCCAATTTCTAGGTTGACACGCAGCATACACGCAGGACCAGAGCTTACTGTCTCTACGCAGTGTTCTGGTACCGAAACGGTTGCTTAAGCAAAGTCCCTAGGAGTCTTGGAAAGCTTACTACCGTGAAACTAAAGCAGAACAGCGATGAAGGCCTCATGGAGCTGCTGCACGCCTCCCGTTTTGCCAGGATAATCAGGGCCTTACTTCGAAGCTAGTGCTCACATTGACTTTCACGTTTGGTATAGAGCAGAGCAGGGTGAGCTTCCAACTAGGAACTGGAAGCACAAGGTTTCTTTCGAGAAAACTCATTTTCTTCTATGAGCCATGCCGGCTGTAAGTAAAAGCACGGTAACAACAGTGCTTTTCAGGTAGCTTCGGGGCCGCATCAACGGAGCTTTCATAATGGGAAAACTAGCCTTGTGCCATCAGTCTCTAATTTCTAGGTTGACACGCAGCATACACGCAGGAGCAGAGCTTCCTGGTTCTACGCAGTCTTCTGGTACTGAAACGGGTGCTGAAGCAAGGCCCCTAGGAGTCTTGAAAAGCTTACTACCTTGACACTAAAGCAGAACAACGATGAAGGCCTCATGGAGCCGCTGCACGCCTCTCGTTTTGCAAGGATAATCAGGGCCTTACTTCGAAGCTTGGGCTCACGTTGACTTTCACTTTAGGTATAGAGCAGAGCAGGGTGAGCTTCCAACAAGGAACTGGAAACCCAAGGTTTCTTAGGAGAAAACTCATTTTCTTCTCAGAACCATGCCGGCAGTGAGGAAAACCCCGGCAACAACAATGCTTTTCAGGTAGCTTCGAGGCCGCATGAACGGAGCTTTCATAATGGGAAAAGAAGCCTTATGCCATCAGTCTCCAATTTCTAGGTTGACACGCAGCATACACGCAGGACCAGAGCTTACTGTCTCTACGCAGTGTTCTGGTACCGAAACGGTTGCTTAAGCAAAGTCCCTAGGAGTCGTGGAAAGCTTACTACCGTGAAACTAAAGCAGAACAGCGATGAAGGCCTCATGGAGCTGCTGCACGCCTCCCGTTTTGCCAGGATAATCAGGGCCTTACTTCGAGGCTAGTGCTCACATTGACTTTCACGTTTGGTATAGAGCAGAGCAGGGTGAGCTTCCAACTAGGAACTGGAAGCACAAGGTTTCTTTCGAGAAAACTCATTTTCTTCTATGAGCCATGCCGGCTGTAAGTAAAAGCACGGTAACAACAGTGCTTTTCAGGTAGCTTCGGGGCCGCATCAACGGAGCTTTCATAATGGGAAAACTAGCCTTGTGCCATCAGTCTCTAATTTCTAGGTTGACACGCAGCATACACGCAGGAGCAGAGCTTCCTGGTTCTATGCAGTGTTCTGGTACTGAAACGGGTGCTGAAGCAAGGCCCCTAGGAGTGTTGAAAAGCTTACTACCTTGACACTAAAGCAGAAGAACGATGAAGGCCTCATGGAGCTGCTGCACGCCTCTCGTTTTGCAAGAATAATCAGGGCCTTACTTCGAAGCTTGGGCTCACGTTGACTTTCACTTTAGGTATAGAGCAGAGCAGGGTGAGCTTCCAACAAGGAACTGGAAACCCAAGGTTTCTTAGGAGAAAACTCATTTTCTTCTCAGAACCATGCCGGCAGTGAGGAAAACCCCGGCAAGAACAATGCTTTTCAGGTAGCTTCGAGGCCGCATGAACGGAGCTTTCATAATGGGAAAAGAAGCCTTATGCCATCAGTCTCCAATTTCTAGGTTGACACGCAGCATACACGCAGGACCAGAGCTTACTGTCTCTACGCAGTGTTCTGGTACCGAAACGGTTGCTTAAGCAAAGTCCCTAGGAGTCGTGGAAAGCTTACTACCGTGAAACTAAAGCAGAACAGCGATGAAGGCCTCATGGAGCTGCTGCACGCCTCCCGTTTTGCCAGGATAATCTGGGCCTTACTTCGAGGCTAGTGCTCACATTGACTTTCACGTTTGGTATAGAGCAGAGCAGGGTGAGCTTCCAACTAGGAACTGGAAGCACAAGGTTTCTTTCGAGAAAACTCATTTTCTTCTATGAGCCATGCCGGCTGTAAGTAAAAGCACGGTAACAACAGTGCTTTTCAGGTAGCTTCGGGGCCGCATCAACGGAGCTTTCATAATGGGAAAACTAGCCTTGTGCCATCAGTCTCTAATTTCTAGGTTGACACGCAGCATACACGCAGGAGCAGAGCTTCCTGGTTCTACGCAGTCTTCTGGTACTGAAACGGGTGCTGAAGCAAGGCCCCTAGGAGTCTTGAAAAGCTTACTACCTTGACACTAAAGCAGAACAACGATGAAGGCCTCATGGAGCCGCTGCACGCCTCTCGTTTTGCAAGGATAATCAGGGCCTTACTTCGAAGCTTGGGCTCACGTTGACTTTCACTTTAGGTATAGAGCAGAGCAGGGTGAGCTTCCAACAAGGAACTGGAAACCCAAGGTTTCTTAGGAGAAAACTCATTTTCTTCTCAGAACCATGCCGGCAGTGAGGAAAACCCCGGCAACAACAATGCTTTTCAGGTAGCTTCGAGGCCGCATGAACGGAGCTTTCATAATGGGAAAAGAAGCCTTATGCCATCAGTCTCCAATTTCTAGGTTGACACGCAGCATACACGCAGGACCAGAGCTTACTGTCTCTACGCAGTGTTCTGGTACCGAAACGGTTGCTTAAGCAAAGTCCCTAGGAGTCGTGGAAAGCTTACTACCGTGAAACTAAAGCAGAACAGCGATGAAGGCCTCATGGAGCTGCTGCACGCCTCCCGTTTTGCCAGGATAATCAGGGCCTTACTTCGAGGCTAGTGCTCACATTGACTTTCACGTTTGGTATAGAGCAGAGCAGGGTGAGCTTCCAACTAGGAACTGGAAGCACAAGGTTTCTTTCGAGAAAACTCATTTTCTTCTATGAGCCATGCCGGCTGTAAGTAAAAGCACGGTAACAACAGTGCTTTTCAGGTAGCTTCGGGGCCGCATCAACGGAGCTTTCATAATGGGAAAACTAGCCTTGTGCCATCAGTCTCTAATTTCTAGGTTGACACGCAGCATACACGCAGGAGCAGAGCTTCCTGGTTCTATGCAGTGTTCTGGTACTGAAACGGGTGCTGAAGCAAGGCCCCTAGGAGTGTTGAAAAGCTTACTACCTTGACACTAAAGCAGAAGAACGATGAAGGCCTCATGGAGCTGCTGCACGCCTCTCGTTTTGCAAGAATAATCAGGGCCTTACTTCGAAGCTTGGGCTCACGTTGACTTTCACTTTAGGTATAGAGCAGAGCAGGGTGAGCTTCCAACAAGGAACTGGAAACCCAAGGTTTCTTAGGAGAAAACTCATTTTCTTCTCAGAACCATGCCGGCAGTGAGGAAAACCCCGGCAAGAACAATGCTTTTCAGGTAGCTTCGAGGCCGCATGAACGGAGCTTTCATAATGGGAAAAGAAGCCTTATGCCATCAGTCTCCAATTTCTAGGTTGACACGCAGCATACACGCAGGACCAGAGCTTACTGTCTCTACGCAGTGTTCTGGTACCGAAACGGTTGCTTAAGCAAAGTCCCTAGGAGTCGTGGAAAGCTTACTACCGTGAAACTAAAGCAGAACAGCGATGAAGGCCTCATGGAGCTGCTGCACGCCTCCCGTTTTGCCAGGATAATCTGGGCCTTACTTCGAGGCTAGTGCTCACATTGACTTTCACGTTTGGTATAGAGCAGAGCAGTGTGAGCTTCCAACTAGGAAATGGAAGCACAAGGTTTCTTTCGAGAAAACTCATTTTCTTCTATGAGCCATGCCGGCTGTAAGTAAAAGCACGGTAACAACAGTGCTTTTCAGGTAGCTTCGGGGCCGCATCAACGGAGCTTTCATAATGGGAAAACTAGCCTTGTGCCATCAGTCTCTAATTTCTAGGTTGACACGCAGCATACACGCAGGAGCAGAGCTTCCTGGTTCTACGCAGTCTTCTGGTACTGAAACGGGTGCTGAAGCAAGGCCCCTAGGAGTGTTGAAAAGCTTACTACCTTGACACTAAAGCAGAACAACGATGAAGGCCTCATGGAGCTGCTGCACGCCTCTCGTTTTGCAAGGATAATCAGGGCCTTACTTCGAAGCTTGGGCTCACGTTGACTTTCACTTTAGGTATAGAGCAGAGCAGGGTGAGCTTCCAACAAGGAACTGGAAACCCAAGGTTTCTTAGGAGAAAACTCATTTTCTTCTCAGAACCATGCCGGCAGTGAGGAAAACCCCGGCAACAACAATGCTTTTCAGGTAGCTTCGAGGCCGCATGAACGGAGCTTTCATAATGGGAAAAGAAGCCTTATGCCATCAGTCTCCAATTTCTAGGTTGACACGCAGCATACACGCAGGACCAGAGCTTACTGTCTCTACGCAGTGTTCTGGTACCGAAACGGTTGCTTAAGCAAAGTCCCTAGGAGTCTTGGAAAGCTTACTACCGTGAAACTAAAGCAGAACAGCGATGAAGGCCTCATGGAGCTGCTGCACGCCTCCCGTTTTGCCAGGATAATCAGGGCCTTACTTCGAGGCTAGTGCTCACATTGACTTTCACGTTTGGTATAGAGCAGAGCAGGGTGAGCTTCCAACTAGGAACTGGAAGCACAAGGTTTCTTTCGAGAAAACTCATTTTCTTCTATGAGCCATGCCGGCTGTAAGTAAAAGCACGGTAACAACAGTGCTTTTCAGGTAGCTTCGGGGCCGCATCAACGGAGCTTTCATAATGGGAAAACTAGCCTTGTGCCATCAGTCTCTAATTTCTAGGTTGACACGCAGCATACACGCAGGAGCAGAGCTTCCTGGTTCTACGCAGTCTTCTGGTACTAAAACGGGTGCTGAAGCAAGGCCCCTAGGAGTGTTGAAAAGCTTACTACCTTGACACTAAAGCAGAAGAACGATGAAGGCCTCATGGAGCTGCTGCACGCCTCTCGTTTTGCAAGAATAATCAGGGCCTTACTTCGAAGCTTGGGCTCACGTTGACTTTCACTTTAGGTATAGAGCAGAGCAGGGTGAGCTTCCAACAAGGAACTGGAAACCCAAGGTTTCTTAGGAGAAAACTCATTTTCTTCTCAGAACCATGCCGGCAGTGAGGAAAACCCCGGCAACAACAATGCTTTTCAGGTAGCTTCGAGGCCGCATGAACGGAGCTTTCATAATGGGAAAAGAAGCCTTATGCCATCAGTCTCCAATTTCTAGGTTGACACGCAGCATACACGCAGGACCAGAGCTTACTGTCTCTACGCAGTGTTCTGGTACCGAAACGGTTGCTTAAGCAAAGTCCCTAGGAGTCGTGGAAAGCTTACTACCGTGAAACTAAAGCAGAACAGCGATGAAGGCCTCATGGAGCTGCTGCACGCCTCCCGTTTTGCCAGGATAATCTGGGCCTTACTTCGAGGCTAGTGCTCACATTGACTTTCACGTTTGGTATAGAGCAGAGCAGGGTGAGCTTCCAACTAGGAACTGGAAGCACAAGGTTTCTTTCGAGAAAACTCATTTTCTTCTATGAGCCATGCCGGCTGTAAGTAAAAGCACGGTAACAACAGTGCTTTTCAGGTAGCTTCGGGGCCGCATCAACGGAGCTTTCATAATGGGAAAACTAGCCTTGTGCCATCAGTCTCTAATTTCTAGGTTGACACGCAGCATACACGCAGGAGCAGAGCTTCCTGGTTCTACGCAGTCTTCTGGTACTGAAACGGGTGCTGAAGCAAGGCCCCTAGGAGTGTTGAAAAGCTTACTACCTTGACACTAAAGCAGAAGAACGATGAAGGCCTCATGGAGCTGCTGCACGCCTCTCGTTTTGCAAGAATAATCAGGGCCTTACTTCGAAGCTTGGGCTCACGTTGACTTTCACTTTAGGTATAGAGCAGAGCAGGGTGAGCTTCCAACAAGGAACTGGAAACCCAAGGTTTCTTAGGAGAAAACTCATTTTCTTCTCAGAACCATGCCGGCAGTGAGGAAAACCCCGGCAAGAACAATGCTTTTCAGGTAGCTTCGAGGCCGCATGAACGGAGCTTTCATAATGGGAAAAGAAGCCTTATGCCATCAGTCTCCAATTTCTAGGTTGACACGCAGCATACACGCAGGACCAGAGCTTACTGTCTCTACGCAGTGTTCTGGTACCGAAACGGTTGCTTAAGCAAAGTCCCTAGGAGTCGTGGAAAGCTTACTACCGTGAAACTAAAGCAGAACAGCGATGAAGGCCTCATGGAGCTGCTGCACGCCTCCCGTTTTGCCAGGATAATCTGGGCCTTACTTCGAGGCTAGTGCTCACATTGACTTTCACGTTTGGTATAGAGCAGAGCAGTGTGAGCTTCCAACTAGGAAATGGAAGCACAAGGTTTCTTTCGAGAAAACTCATTTTCTTCTATGAGCCATGCCGGCTGTAAGTAAAAGCACGGTAACAACAGTGCTTTTCAGGTAGCTTCGGGGCCGCATCAACGGAGCTTTCATAATGGGAAAACTAGCCTTGTGCCATCAGTCTCTAATTTCTAGGTTGACACGCAGCATACACGCAGGAGCAGAGCTTCCTGGTTCTACGCAGTCTTCTGGTACTGAAACGGGTGCTGAAGCAAGGCCCCTAGGAGTGTTGAAAAGCTTACTACCTTGACACTAAAGCAGAACAACGATGAAGGCCTCATGGAGCTGCTGCACGCCTCTCGTTTTGCAAGGATAATCAGGGCCTTACTTCGAAGCTTGGGCTCACGTTGACTTTCACTTTAGGTATAGAGCAGAGCAGGGTGAGCTTCCAACAAGGAACTGGAAACCCAAGGTTTCTTAGGAGAAAACTCATTTTCTTCTCAGAACCATGCCGGCAGTGAGGAAAACCCCGGCAACAACAATGCTTTTCAGGTAGCTTCGAGGCCGCATGAACGGAGCTTTCATAATGGGAAAAGAAGCCTTATGCCATCAGTCTCCAATTTCTAGGTTGACACGCAGCATACACGCAGGACCAGAGCTTACTGTCTCTACGCAGTGTTCTGGTACCGAAACGGTTGCTTAAGCAAAGTCCCTAGGAGTCTTGGAAAGCTTACTACCGTGAAACTAAAGCAGAACAGCGATGAAGGCCTCATGGAGCTGCTGCACGCCTCCCGTTTTGCCAGGATAATCAGGGCCTTACTTCGAGGCTAGTGCTCACATTGACTTTCACGTTTGGTATAGAGCAGAGCAGGGTGAGCTTCCAACTAGGAACTGGAAGCACAAGGTTTCTTTCGAGAAAACTCATTTTCTTCTATGAGCCATGCCGGCTGTAAGTAAAAGCACGGTAACAACAGTGCTTTTCAGGTAGCTTCGGGGCCGCATCAACGGAGCTTTCATAATGGGAAAACTAGCCTTGTGCCATCAGTCTCTAATTTCTAGGTTGACACGCAGCATACACGCAGGAGCAGAGCTTCCTGGTTCTACGCAGTCTTCTGGTACTGAAACGGGTGCTGAAGCAAGGCCCCTAGGAGTGTTGAAAAGCTTACTACCTTGACACTAAAGCAGAACAACGATGAAGGCCTCATGGAGCCGCTGCACGCCTCTCGTTTTGCAAGGATAATCAGGGCCTTACTTCGAAGCTTGGGCTCACGTTGACTTTCACTTTAGGTATAGAGCAGAGCAGGGTGAGCTTCCAACAAGGAACTGGAAACCCAAGGTTTCTTAGGAGAAAACTCATTTTCTTCTCAGAACCATGCCGGCAGTGAGGAAAACCCCGGCAACAACAATGCTTTTCAGGTAGCTTCGAGGCCGCATGAACGGAGCTTTCATAATGGGAAAAGAAGCCTTATGCCATCAGTCTCCAATTTCTAGGTTGACACGCAGCATACACGCAGGACCAGAGCTTACTGTCTCTACGCAGTGTTCTGGTACCGAAACGGTTGCTTAAGCAAAGTCCCTAGGAGTCGTGGAAAGCTTACTACCGTGAAACTAAAGCAGAACAGCGATGAAGGCCTCATGGAGCTGCTGCACGCCTCCCGTTTTGCCAGGATAATCTGGGCCTTACTTCGAGGCTAGTGCTCACATTGACTTTCACGTTTGGTATAGAGCAGAGCAGGGTGAGCTTCCAACTAGGAACTGGAAGCACAAGGTTTCTTTCGAGAAAACTCATTTTCTTCTATGAGCCATGCCGGCTGTAAGTAAAAGCACGGTAACAACAGTGCTTTTCAGGTAGCTTCGGGGCCGCATCAACGGAGCTTTCATAATGGGAAAACTAGCCTTGTGCCATCAGTCTCTAATTTCTAGGTTGACACGCAGCATACACGCAGGAGCAGAGCTTCCTGGTTCTACGCAGTCTTCTGGTACTGAAACGGGTGCTGAAGCAAGGCCCCTAGGAGTGTTGAAAAGCTTACTACCTTGACACTAAAGCAGAACAACGATGAAGGCCTCATGGAGCCGCTGCACGCCTCTCGTTTTGCAAGGATAATCAGGGCCTTACTTCGAAGCTTGGGCTCACGTTGACTTTCACTTTAGGTATAGAGCAGAGCAGGGTGAGCTTCCAACAAGGAACTGGAAACCCAAGGTTTCTTAGGAGAAAACTCATTTTCTTCTCAGAACCATGCCGGCAGTGAGGAAAACCCCGGCAACAACAATGCTTTTCAGGTAGCTTCGAGGCCGCATGAACGGAGCTTTCATAATGGGAAAAGAAGCCTTATGCCATCAGTCTCCAATTTCTAGGTTGACACGCAGCATACACGCAGGACCAGAGCTTACTGTCTCTACGCAGTGTTCTGGTACCGAAACGGTTGCTTAAGCAAAGTCCCTAGGAGTCGTGGAAAGCTTACTACCGTGAAACTAAAGCAGAACAGCGATGAAGGCCTCATGGAGCTGCTGCACGCCTCCCGTTTTGCCAGGATAATCTGGGCCTTACTTCGAGGCTAGTGCTCACATTGACTTTCACGTTTGGTATAGAGCAGAGCAGGGTGAGCTTCCAACTAGGAACTGGAAGCACAAGGTTTCTTTCGAGAAAACTCATTTTCTTCTATGAGCCATGCCGGCTGTAAGTAAAAGCACGGTAACAACAGTGCTTTTCAGGTAGCTTCGGGGCCGCATCAACGGAGCTTTCATAATGGGAAAACTAGCCTTGTGCCATCAGTCTCTAATTTCTAGGTTGACACGCAGCATACACGCAGGAGCAGAGCTTCCTGGTTCTACGCAGTCTTCTGGTACTGAAACGGGTGCTGAAGCAAGGCCCCTAGGAGTGTTGAAAAGCTTACTACCTTGACACTAAAGCAGAACAACGATGAAGGCCTCATGGAGCCGCTGCACGCCTCTCGTTTTGCAAGGATAATCAGGGCCTTACTTCGAAGCTTGGGCTCACGTTGACTTTCACTTTAGGTATAGAGCAGAGCAGGGTGAGCTTCCAACAAGGAACTGGAAACCCAAGGTTTCTTAGGAGAAAACTCATTTTCTTCTCAGAACCATGCCGGCAGTGAGGAAAACCCCGGCAACAACAATGCTTTTCAGGTAGCTTCGAGGCCGCATGAACGGAGCTTTCATAATGGGAAAAGAAGCCTTATGCCATCAGTCTCCAATTTCTAGGTTGACACGCAGCATACACGCAGGACCAGAGCTTACTGTCTCTACGCAGTGTTCTGGTACCGAAACGGTTGCTTAAGCAAAGTCCCTAGGAGTCGTGGAAAGCTTACTACCGTGAAACTAAAGCAGAACAGCGATGAAGGCCTCATGGAGCTGCTGCACGCCTCCCGTTTTGCCAGGATAATCTGGGCCTTACTTCGAGGCTAGTGCTCACATTGACTTTCACGTTTGGTATAGAGCAGAGCAGGGTGAGCTTCCAACTAGGAACTGGAAGCACAAGGTTTCTTTCGAGAAAACTCATTTTCTTCTATGAGCCATGCCGGCTGTAAGTAAAAGCACGGTAACAACAGTGCTTTTCAGGTAGCTTCGGGGCCGCATCAACGGAGCTTTCATAATGGGAAAACTAGCCTTGTGCCATCAGTCTCTAATTTCTAGGTTGACACGCAGCATACACGCAGGAGCAGAGCTTCCTGGTTCTACGCAGTCTTCTGGTACTGAAACGGGTGCTGAAGCAAGGCCCCTAGGAGTGTTGAAAAGCTTACTACCTTGACACTAAAGCAGAACAACGATGAAGGCCTCATGGAGCCGCTGCACGCCTCTCGTTTTGCAAGGATAATCAGGGCCTTACTTCGAAGCTTGGGCTCACGTTGACTTTCACTTTAGGTATAGAGCAGAGCAGGGTGAGCTTCCAACAAGGAACTGGAAACCCAAGGTTTCTTAGGAGAAAACTCATTTTCTTCTCAGAACCATGCCGGCAGTGAGGAAAACCCCGGCAACAACAATGCTTTTCAGGTAGCTTCGAGGCCGCATGAACGGAGCTTTCATAATGGGAAAAGAAGCCTTATGCCATCAGTCTCCAATTTCTAGGTTGACACGCAGCATACACGCAGGACCAGAGCTTACTGTCTCTACGCAGTGTTCTGGTACCGAAACGGTTGCTTAAGCAAAGTCCCTAGGAGTCTTGGAAAGCTTACTACCGTGAAACTAAAGCAGAACAGCGATGAAGGCCTCATGGAGCTGCTGCACGCCTCCCGTTTTGCCAGGATAATCAGGGCCTTACTTCGAGGCTAGTGCTCACATTGACTTTCACGTTTGGTATAGAGCAGAGCAGGGTGAGCTTCCAACTAGGAACTGGAAGCACAAGGTTTCTTTCGAGAAAACTCATTTTCTTCTATGAGCCATGCCGGCTGTAAGTAAAAGCACGGTAACAACAGTGCTTTTCAGGTAGCTTCGGGGCCGCATCAACGGAGCTTTCATAATGGGAAAACTAGCCTTGTGCCATCAGTCTCTAATTTCTAGGTTGACACGCAGCATACACGCAGGAGCAGAGCTTCCTGGTTCTACGCAGTCTTCTGGTACTGAAACGGGTGCTGAAGCAAGGCCCCTAGGAGTG
Organism: Eubalaena glacialis; assembly: GCF_028564815.1. Lineage (NCBI taxonomy): Eukaryota > Metazoa > Chordata > Mammalia > Artiodactyla > Balaenidae > Eubalaena > Eubalaena glacialis. The sequence continues at coordinate 84,100,325 of NC_083726.1, read as the reverse complement.
TTGAAAAGCTTACTACCTTGACACTAAAGCAGAACAACGATGAAGGCCTCATGGAGCCGCTGCACGCCTCTCGTTTTGCAAGGATAATCAGGGCCTTACTTCGAAGCTTGGGCTCACGTTGACTTTCACTTTAGGTATAGAGCAGAGCAGGGTGAGCTTCCAACAAGGAACTGGAAACCCAAGGTTTCTTAGGAGAAAACTCATTTTCTTCTCAGAACCATGCCGGCAGTGAGGAAAACCCCGGCAACAACAATGCTTTTCAGGTAGCTTCGAGGCCGCATGAACGGAGCTTTCATAATGGGAAAAGAAGCCTTATGCCATCAGTCTCCAATTTCTAGGTTGACACGCAGCATACACGCAGGACCAGAGCTTACTGTCTCTACGCAGTGTTCTGGTACCGAAACGGTTGCTTAAGCAAAGTCCCTAGGAGTCTTGGAAAGCTTACTACCGTGAAACTAAAGCAGAACAGCGATGAAGGCCTCATGGAGCTGCTGCACGCCTCCCGTTTTGCCAGGATAATCTGGGCCTTACTTCGAGGCTAGTGCTCACATTGACTTTCACGTTTGGTATAGAGCAGAGCAGGGTGAGCTTCCAACTAGGAACTGGAAGCACAAGGTTTCTTTCGAGAAAACTCATTTTCTTCTATGAGCCATGCCGGCTGTAAGTAAAAGCACGGTAACAACAGTGCTTTTCAGGTAGCTTCGGGGCCGCATCAACGGAGCTTTCATAATGGGAAAACTAGCCTTGTGCCATCAGTCTCTAATTTCTAGGTTGACACGCAGCATACACGCAGGAGCAGGGCTTCCTGGTTCTACGCAGTGTTCTGGTACTGAAACGGGTGCTGAAGCAAGGCCCCTAGGAGTGTTGAAAAGCTTACTACCTTGACACTAAAGCAGAACAACGATGAAGGCCTCATGGAGCCGCTGCACGCCTCTCGTTTTGCAAGGATAATCAGGGCCTTACTTCGAAGCTTGGGCTCACGTTGACTTTCACTTTAGGTATAGAGCAGAGCAGGGTGAGCTTCCAACAAGGAACTGGAAACCCAAGGTTTCTTAGGAGAAAACTCATTTTCTTCTCAGAACCATGCCGGCAGTGAGGAAAACCCCGGCAACAACAATGCTTTTCAGGTAGCTTCGAGGCCACATGAACGGAGCTTTCATAATGGGAAAAGAAGCCTTATGCCATCAGTCTCCAATTTCTAGGTTGACACGCAGCATACACGCAGGACCAGAGCTTACTGTCTCTACGCAGTGTTCTGGTACCGAAACGGTTGCTTAAGCAAAGTCCCTAGGAGTCGTGGAAAGCTTACTACCGTGAAACTAAAGCAGAACAGCGATGAAGGCCTCATGGAGCTGCTGCACGCCTCCCGTTTTGCCAGGATAATCTGGGCCTTACTTCGAGGCTAGTGCTCACATTGACTTTCACGTTTGGTATAGAGCAGAGCAGGGTGAGCTTCCAACTAGGAACTGGAAGCACAAGGTTTCTTTCGAGAAAACTCATTTTCTTCTATGAGCCATGCCGGCTGTAAGTAAAAGCACGGTAACAACAGTGCTTTTCAGGTAGCTTCGGGGCCGCATCAACGGAGCTTTCATAATGGGAAAACTAGCCTTGTGCCATCAGTCTCTAATTTCTAGGTTGACACGCAGCATACACGCAGGAGCAGAGCTTCCTGGTTCTACGCAGTCTTCTGGTACTGAAACGGGTGCTGAAGCAAGGCCCCTAGGAGTGTTGAAAAGCTTACTACCTTGACACTAAAGCAGAACAACGATGAAGGCCTCATGGAGCCGCTGCACGCCTCTCGTTTTGCAAGGATAATCAGGGCCTTACTTCGAAGCTTGGGCTCACGTTGACTTTCACTTTAGGTATAGAGCAGAGCAGGGTGAGCTTCCAACAAGGAACTGGAAACCCAAGGTTTCTTAGGAGAAAACTCATTTTCTTCTCAGAACCATGCCGGCAGTGAGGAAAACCCCGGCAACAACAATGCTTTTCAGGTAGCTTCGAGGCCGCATGAACAGAGCTTTCATAATGGGAAAAGAAGCCTTATGCCATCAGTCTCCAATTTCTAGGTTGACACGCAGCATACACGCAGGACCAGAGCTTACTGTCTCTACGCAGTGTTCTGGTACCGAAACGGTTGCTTAAGCAAAGTCCCTAGGAGTCATGGAAAGCTTACTACCGTGAAACTAAAGCAGAACAGCGATGAAGGCCTCATGGAGCTGCTGCACGCCTCCCGTTTTGCCAGGATAATCTGGGCCTTACTTCGAGGCTAGTGCTCACATTGACTTTCACGTTTGGTATAGAGCAGAGCAGGGTGAGCTTCCAACTAGGAACTGGAAGCACAAGGTTTCTTTCGAGAAAACTCATTTTCTTCTATGAGCCATGCCGGCTGTAAGTAAAAGCACGGTAACAACAGTACTTTTCAGGTAGCTTCGGGGCCGCATCAACGGAGCTTTCATAATGGGAAAATTAGCCTTGTGCCATCAGTCTCTAATTTCTAGGTTGACACGCAGCATACACGCAGGAGCAGGGCTTCCTGGTTCTATGCAGTCTTCTGGTACTGAAACGGGTGCTGAAGCAAGGCCCCTAGGAGTGTTGAAAAGCTTACTACCTTGACACTAAAGCAGAACAACGATGAAGGCCTCATGGAGCCGCTGCACGCCTCTCGTTTTGCAAGGATAATCAGGGCCTTACTTCGAAGCTTGGGCTCACGTTGACTTTCACTTTAGGTATAGAGCAGAGCAGGGTGAGCTTCCAACAAGGAACTGGAAACCCAAGGTTTCTTAGGAGAAAACTCATTTTCTTCTCAGAACCATGCCGGCAGTGAGGAAAACCCCGGCAACAACAATGCTTTTCAGGTAGCTTCGAGGCCGCATGAACGGAGCTTTCATAATGGGAAAAGAAGCCTTATGCCATCAGTCTCCAATTTCTAGGTTGACACGCAGCATACACGCAGGACCAGAGCTTACTGTCTCTACGCAGTGTTCTGGTACCGAAACGGTTGCTTAAGCAAAGTCCCTAGGAGTCTTGGAAAGCTTACTACCGTGAAACTAAAGCAGAACAGCGATGAAGGCCTCATGGAGCTGCTGCACGCCTCCCGTTTTGCCAGGATAATCAGGGCCTTACTTCGAGGCTAGTGCTCACATTGACTTTCACGTTTGGTATAGAGCAGAGCAGGGTGAGCTTCCAACTAGGAACTGGAAGCACAAGGTTTCTTTCGAGAAAACTCATTTTCTTCTATGAGCCATGCCGGCTGTAAGTAAAAGCACGGTAACAACAGTGCTTTTCAGGTAGCTTCGGGGCCGCATCAACGGAGCTTTCATAATGGGAAAACTAGCCTTGTGCCATCAGTCTCTAATTTCTAGGTTGACACGCAGCATACACGCAGGAGCAGAGCTTCCTGGTTCTACGCAGTGTTCTGGTACTGAAACGGGTGCTGAAGCAAGGCCCCTAGGAGTGTTGAAAAGCTTACTACCTTGACACTAAAGCAGAACAACGATGAAGGCCTCATGGAGCCGCTGCACGCCTCTCGTTTTGCAAGGATAATCAGGGCCTTACTTCGAAGCTTGGGCTCACGTTGACTTTCACTTTAGGTATAGAGCAGAGCAGGGTGAGCTTCCAACAAGGAACTGGAAACCCAAGGTTTCTTAGGAGAAAACTCATTTTCTTCTCAGAACCATGCCGGCAGTGAGGAAAACCCCGGCAACAACAATGCTTTTCAGGTAGCTTCGAGGCCGCATGAACGGAGCTTTCATAATGGGAAAAGAAGCCTTATGCCATCAGTCTCCAATTTCTAGGTTGACACGCAGCATACACGCAGGACCAGAGCTTACTGTCTCTACGCAGTGTTCTGGTACCGAAACGGTTGCTTAAGCAAAGTCCCTAGGAGTCTTGGAAAGCTTACTACCGTGAAACTAAAGCAGAACAGCGATGAAGGCCTCATGGAGCTGCTGCACGCCTCCCGTTTTGCCAGGATAATCAGGGCCTTACTTCGAGGCTAGTGCTCACATTGACTTTCACGTTTGGTATAGAGCAGAGCAGGGTGAGCTTCCAACTAGGAACTGGAAGCACAAGGTTTCTTTCGAGAAAACTCATTTTCTTCTATGAGCCATGCCGGCTGTAAGTAAAAGCACGGTAACAACAGTGCTTTTCAGGTAGCTTCGGGGCCGCATCAACGGAGCTTTCATAATGGGAAAACTAGCCTTGTGCCATCAGTCTCTAATTTCTAGGTTGACACGCAGCATACACGCAGGAGCAGAGCTTCCTGGTTCTATGCAGTCTTCTGGTACTGAAACGGGTGCTGAAGCAAGGCCCCTAGGAGTGTTGAAAAGCTTACTACCTTGACACTAAAGCAGAACAACGATGAAGGCCTCATGGAGCCGCTGCACGCCTCTCGTTTTGCAAGGATAATCAGGGCCTTACTTCGAAGCTTGGGCTCACGTTGACTTTCACTTTAGGTATAGAGCAGAGCAGGGTGAGCTTCCAACAAGGAACTGGAAACCCAAGGTTTCTTAGGAGAAAACTCATTTTCTTCTCAGAACCATGCCGGCAGTGAGGAAAACCCCGGCAACAACAATGCTTTTCAGGTAGCTTCGAGGCCGCATGAACGGAGCTTTCATAATGGGAAAAGAAGCCTTATGCCATCAGTCTCCAATTTCTAGGTTGACACGCAGCATACACGCAGGACCAGAGCTTACTGTCTCTACGCAGTGTTCTGGTACCAAAACGGTTGCTTAAGCAAAGTCCCTAGGAGTCTTGGAAAGCTTACTACCGTGAAACTAAAGCAGAACAGCGATGAAGGCCTCATGGAGCTGCTGCACGCCTCCCGTTTTGCCAGGATAATCAGGGCCTTACTTCGAGGCTAGTGCTCACATTGACTTTCACGTTTGGTATAGAGCAGAGCAGGGTGAGCTTCCAACTAGGAACTGGAAGCACAAGGTTTCTTTCGAGAAAACTCATTTTCTTCTATGAGCCATGCCGGCTGTAAGTAAAAGCACGGTAACAACAGTGCTTTTCAGGTAGCTTCGGGGCCGCATCAACGGAGCTTTCATAATGGGAAAACTAGCCTTGTGCCATCAGTCTCTAATTTCTAGGTTGACACGCAGCATACACGCAGGAGCAGAGCTTCCTGGTTCTACGCAGTGTTCTGGTACGGAAACGGGTGCTGAAGCAAGGCCCCTAGGAGTGTTGAAAAGCTTACTACCTTGACACTAAAGCAGAACAACGATGAAGGCCTCATGGAGCCGCTGCACGCCTCTCGTTTTGCAAGGATAATCAGGGCCTTACTTCGAAGCTTGGGCTCACGTTGACTTTCACTTTAGGTATAGAGCAGAGCAGGGTGAGCTTCCAACAAGGAACTGGAAACCCAAGGTTTCTTAGGAGAAAACTCATTTTCTTCTCAGAACCATGCCGGCAGTGAGGAAAACCCCGGCAACAACAATGCTTTTCAGGTAGCTTCGGGGCCGCATCAACGGAGCTTTCATAATGGGAAAACTAGCCTTGTGCCATCAGTCTCTAATTTCTAGGTTGACACGCAGCATACACGCAGGAGCAGAGCTTCCTGGTTCTACGCAGTCTTCTGGTACTGAAACGGGTGCTGAAGCAAGGCCCCTAGGAGTGTTGAAAAGCTTACTACCTTGACACTAAAGCAGAACAACGATGAAGGCCTCATGGAGCCGCTGCACGCCTCTCGTTTTGCAAGGATAATCAGGGCCTTACTTCGAAGCTTGGGCTCACGTTGACTTTCACTTTAGGTATAGAGCAGAGCAGGGTGAGCTTCCAACAAGGAACTGGAAACCCAAGGTTTCTTAGGAGAAAACTCATTTTCTTCTCAGAACCATGCCGGCAGTGAGGAAAACCCCGGCAACAACAATGCTTTTCAGGTAGCTTCGAGGCCGCATGAACGGAGCTTTCATAATGGGAAAAGAAGCCTTATGCCATCAGTCTCCAATTTCTAGGTTGACACGCAGCATACACGCAGGACCAGAGCTTACTGTCTCTACGCAGTGTTCTGGTACCGAAACGGTTGCTTAAGCAAAGTCCCTAGGAGTCTTGGAAAGCTTACTACCGTGAAACTAAAGCAGAACAGCGATGAAGGCCTCATGGAGCTGCTGCACGCCTCCCGTTTTGCCAGGATAATCAGGGCCTTACTTCGAGGCTAGTGCTCACATTGACTTTCACGTTTGGTATAGAGCAGAGCAGGGTGAGCTTCCAACTAGGAACTGGAAGCACAAGGTTTCTTTCGAGAAAACTCATTTTCTTCTATGAGCCATGCCGGCTGTAAGTAAAAGCACGGTAACAACAGTGCTTTTCAGGTAGCTTCGGGGCCGCATCAACGGAGCTTTCATAATGGGAAAACTAACCTTGTGCCATCAGTCTCTAATTTCTAGGTTGACACGCAGCATACACGCAGGAGCAGAGCTTGCTGGTTCTACGCAGTGTTCTGGTACTGAAACGGGTGCTGAAGCAAGGCCCCTAGGAGTGTTGAAAAGCTTACTACCTTGACACTAAAGCAGAACAACGATGAAGGCGCAGTGTTCTGGTACCGAAACGGTTGCTTAAGCAAAGTCCCTAGGAGTCGTGGAAAGCTTACTACCGTGAAACTAAAGCAGAACAGCGATGAAGGCCTCATGGAGCTGCTGCACGCCTCCCGTTTTGCCAGGATAATCTGGGCCTTACTTCGAGGCTAGTGCTCACATTGACTTTCACGTTTGGTATAGAGCAGAGCAGGGTGAGCTTCCAACTAGGAACTGGAAGCACAAGGTTTCTTTCGAGAAAACTCATTTTCTTCTATGAGCCATGCCGGCTGTAAGTAAAAGCACGGTAACAACAGTGCTTTTCAGGTAGCTTCGGGGCCGCATCAACGGAGCTTTCATAATGGGAAAACTAGCCTTGTGCCATCAGTCTCTAATTTCTAGGTTGACACGCAGCATACACGCAGGAGCAGGGCTTCCTGGTTCTACGCAGTGTTCTGGTACTGAAACGGGTGCTGAAGCAAGGCCCCTAGGAGTGTTGAAAAGCTTACTACCTTGACACTAAAGCAGAACAACGATGAAGGCCTCATGGAGCCGCTGCACGCCTCTCGTTTTGCAAGGATAATCAGGGCCTTACTTCGAAGCTTGGGCTCACGTTGACTTTCACTTTAGGTATAGAGCAGAGCAGGGTGAGCTTCCAACAAGGAACTGGAAACCCAAGGTTTCTTAGGAGAAAACTCATTTTCTTCTCAGAACCATGCCGGCAGTGAGGAAAACCCCGGCAACAACAATGCTTTTCAGGTAGCTTCGAGGCCGCATGAACGGAGCTTTCATAATGGGAAAAGAAGCCTTATGCCATCAGTCTCCAATTTCTAGGTTGATACGCAACATACACGCAGGACCAGAGCTTACTGTCTCTACGCAGTGTTCTGGTACCGAAACGGTTGCTTAAGCAAAGTCCCTAGGAGTCATGGAAAGCTTACTACCGTGAAACTAAAGCAGAACAGTGATGAAGGCCTCATGGAGCTGCTGCACGCCTCCCGTTTTGCCAGGATAATCTGGGCCTTACTTCGAGGCTAGTGCTCACATTGACTTTCACGTTTGGTATAGAGCAGAGCAGGGTGAGCTTCCAACTAGGAACTGGAAGCACAAGGTTTCTTTCGAGAAAACTCATTTTCTTCTATGAGCCATGCCGGCTGTAAGTAAAAGCACGGTAACAACAGTGCTTTTCAGGTAGCTTCGGGGCCGCATCAACGGAGCTTTCATAATGGGAAAATTAGCCTTGTGCCATCAGTCTCTAATTTCTAGGTTGACACGCAGCATACACGCAGGAGCAGGGCTTCCTGGTTCTACGCAGTGTTCTGGTACTGAAACGGGTGCTGAAGCAAGGCCCCTAGGAGTGTTGAAAAGCTTACTACCTTGACACTAAAGCAGAACAACGATGAAGGCCTCATGGAGCCGCTGCACGCCTCTCGTTTTGCAAGGATAATCAGGGCCTTACTTCGAAGCTTGGGCTCACGTTGACTTTCACTTTAGGTATAGAGCAGAGCAGGGTGAGCTTCCAACAAGGAACTGGAAACCCAAGGTTTCTTAGGAGAAAACTCATTTTCTTCTCAGAACCATGCCGGCAGTGAGGAAAACCCCGGCAACAACAATGCTTTTCAGGTAGCTTCGAGGCCGCATGAACGGAGCTTTCATAATGGGAAAAGAAGCCTTATGCCATCAGTCTCCAATTTCTAGGTTGACACGCAGCATACACGCAGGACCAGAGCTTACTGTCTCTACGCAGTGTTCTGGTACCGAAACGGTTGCTTAAGCAAAGTCCCTAGGAGTCTTGGAAAGCTTACTACCGTGAAACTAAAGCAGAACAGCGATGAAGGCCTCATGGAGCTGCTGCACGCCTCCCGTTTTGCCAGGATAATCAGGGCCTTACTTCGAGGCTAGTGCTCACATTGACTTTCACGTTTGGTATAGAGCAGAGCGGGGTGAGCTTCCAACTAGGAACTGGAAGCACAAGGTTTCTTTCGAGAAAACTCATTTTCTTCTATGAGCCATGCCGGCTGTAAGTAAAAGCACGGTAACAACAGTCCTTTTCAGGTAGCTTCGGGGCCGCATCAACGGAGCTTTCATAATGGGAAAACTAGCCTTGTGCCATCAGTCTCTAATTTCTAGGTTGACACGCAGCATACACGCAGGAGCAGAGCTTCCTGGTTCTACGCAGTCTTCTGGTACTGAAACGGGTGCTGAAGCAAGGCCCCTAGGAGTGTTGAAAAGCTTACTACCTTGACACTAAAGCAGAACAACGATGAAGGCCTCATGGAGCCGCTGCACGCCTCTCGTTTTGCAAGGATAATCAGGGCCTTACTTCGAAGCTTGGGCTCACGTTGACTTTCACTTTAGGTATAGAGCAGAGCAGGGTGAGCTTCCAACAAGGAACTGGAAACCCAAGGTTTCTTAGGAGAAAACTCATTTTCTTCTCAGAACCATGCCGGCAGTGAGGAAAACCCCGGCAACAACAATGCTTTTCAGGTAGCTTCGAGGCCGCATGAACGGAGCTTTCATAATGGGAAAAGAAGCCTTATGCCATCAGTCTCCAATTTCTAGGTTGACACGCAGCATACACGCAGGAGCAGAGCTTCCTGGTTCTATGCAGTGTTCTGGTACTGAAACGGGTGCTGAAGCAAGGCCCCTAGGAGTGTTGAAAAGCTTACTACCTTGACACTAAAGCAGAACAACGATGAAGGCCTCATGGAGCTGCTGCACGCCTCTCGTTTTGCAAGGATAATCAGGGCCTTACTTCGAAGCTTGGGCTCACGTTGACTTTCACTTTAGGTATAGAGCAGAGCAGGGTGAGCTTCCAACAAGGAACTGGAAACCCAAGGTTTCTTAGGAGAAAACTCATTTTCTTCTCAGAACCATGCCGGCAGTGAGGAAAACCCCGGCAACAACAATGCTTTTCAGGTAGCTTTGAGGCCGCATGAACGGAGCTTTCATAATGGGAAAAGAAGCCTTATGCCATCAGTCTCCAATTTCTAGGTTGACACGCAGCATACACGCAGGACCAGAGCTTACTGTCTCTACGCAGTGTTCTGGTACCGAAACGGTTGCTTAAGCAAAGTCCCTAGGAGTCTTGGAAAGCTTACTACCGTGAAACTAAAGCAGAACAGCGATGAAGGCCTCATGGAGCTGCTGCACGCCTCCCGTTTTGCCAGGATAATCAGGGCCTTACTTCGAGGCTAGTGCTCACATTGACTTTCACGTTTGGTATAGAGCAGAGCAGGGTGAGCTTCCAACTAGGAACTGGAAGCACAAGGTTTCTTTCGAGAAAACTCATTTTCTTCTATGAGCCATGCCGGCTGTAAGTAAAAGCACGGTAACAACAGTGCTTTTCAGGTAGCTTCGGGGCCGCATCAACGGAGCTTTCATAATGGGAAAACTAGCCTTGTGCCATCAGTCTCTAATTTCTAGGTTGACACGCAGCATACACGCAGGAGCAGAGCTTCCTGGTTCTACGCAGTCTTCTGGTACTGAAACGGGTGCTGAAGCAAGGCCCCTAGGAGTGTTGAAAAGCTTACTACCTTGACACTAAAGCAGAACAACGATGAAGGCCTCATGGAGCCGCTGCACGCCTCTCGTTTTGCAAGGATAATCAGGGCCTTACTTCGAATCTTGGGCTCACGTTGACTTTCACTTTAGGTATAGAGCAGAGCAGGGTGAGCTTCCAACAAGGAACTGGAAACCCAAGGTTTCTTACGAGAAAACTCATTTTCTTCTCAGAACCATGCCGGCAGTGAGGAAAACCCCGGCAACAACAATGCTTTTCAGGTAGCTTCGAGGCCGCATGAACGGAGCTTTCATAATGGGAAAAGAAGCCTTATGCCATCAGTCTCCAATTTCTAGGTTGACACGCAGCATACACGCAGGAGCAGAGCTTCCTGGTTCTATGCAGTGTTCTGGTACTGAAACGGGTGCTGAAGCAAGGCCCCTAGGAGTGTTGAAAAGCTTACTACCTTGACACTAAAGCAGAACAACGATGAAGGCCTCATGGAGCTGCTGCACGCCTCTCGTTTTGCAAGGATAATCAGGGCCTTACTTCGAAGCTTGGGCTCACGTTGACTTTCACTTTAGGTATAGAGCAGAGCAGGGTGAGCTTCCAACAAGGAACTGGAAACCCAAGGTTTCTTAGGAGAAAACTCATTTTCTTCTCAGAACCATGCCGGCAGTGAGGAAAACCCCGGCAACAACAATGCTTTTCAGGTAGCTTCGAGGCCGCATGAACGGAGGTTTCATAATGGGAAAAGAAGCCTTATGCCATCAGTCTCCAATTTCTAGGTTGACACGCAGCATACACGCAGGACCAGAGCTTACTGTCTCTACGCAGTGTTCTGGTACCGAAACGGTTGCTTAAGCAAAGTCCCTAGGAGTCTTGGAAAGCTTACTACCGTGAAACTAAAGCAGAACAGCGATGAAGGCCTCATGGAGCTGCTGCACGCCTCCCGTTTTGCCAGGATAATCAGGGCCTTACTTCGAGGCTAGTGCTCACATTGACTTTCACGTTTGGTATAGAGCAGAGCGGGGTGAGCTTCCAACTAGGAACTGGAAGCACAAGGTTTCTTTCGAGAAAACTCATTTTCTTCTATGAGCCATGCCGGCTGTAAGTAAAAGCACGGTAACAACAGTCCTTTTCAGGTAGCTTCGGGGCCGCATCAACGGAGCTTTCATAATGGGAAAACTAGCCTTGTGCCATCAGTCTCTAATTTCTAGGTTGACACGCAGCATACACGCAGGAGCAGAGCTTCCTGGTTCTACGCAGTCTTCTGGTACTGAAACGGGTGCTGAAGCAAGGCCCCTAGGAGTGTTGAAAAGCTTACTACCTTGACACTAAAGCAGAACAACGATGAAGGCCTCATGGAGCCGCTGCACGCCTCTCGTTTTGCAAGGATAATCAGGGCCTTACTTCGAAGCTTGGGCTCACGTTGACTTTCACTTTAGGTATAGAGCAGAGCAGGGTGAGCTTCCAACAAGGAACTGGAAACCCAAGGTTTCTTAGGAGAAAACTCATTTTCTTCTCAGAACCATGCCGGCAGTGAGGAAAACCCCGGCAACAACAATGCTTTTCAGGTAGCTTCGAGGCCGCATGAACGGAGCTTTCATAATGGGAAAAGAAGCCTTATGCCATCAGTCTCCAATTTCTAGGTTGACACGCAGCATACACGCAGGAGCAGAGCTTCCTGGTTCTATGCAGTGTTCTGGTACTGAAACGGGTGCTGAAGCAAGGCCCCTAGGAGTGTTGAAAAGCTTACTACCTTGACACTAAAGCAGAACAACGATGAAGGCCTCATGGAGCTGCTGCACGCCTCTCGTTTTGCAAGGATAATCAGGGCCTTACTTCGAAGCTTGGGCTCACGTTGACTTTCACTTTAGGTATAGAGCAGAGCAGGGTGAGCTTCCAACAAGGAACTGGAAACCCAAGGTTTCTTAGGAGAAAACTCATTTTCTTCTCAGAACCATGCCGGCAGTGAGGAAAACCCCGGCAACAACAATGCTTTTCAGGTAGCTTTGAGGCCGCATGAACGGAGCTTTCATAATGGGAAAAGAAGCCTTATGCCATCAGTCTCCAATTTCTAGGTTGACACGCAGCATACACGCAGGACCAGAGCTTACTGTCTCTACGCAGTGTTCTGGTACCGAAACGGTTGCTTAAGCAAAGTCCCTAGGAGTCTTGGAAAGCTTACTACCGTGAAACTAAAGCAGAACAGCGATGAAGGCCTCATGGAGCTGCTGCACGCCTCCCGTTTTGCCAGGATAATCAGGGCCTTACTTCGAGGCTAGTGCTCACATTGACTTTCACGTTTGGTATAGAGCAGAGCAGGGTGAGCTTCCAACTAGGAACTGGAAGCACAAGGTTTCTTTCGAGAAAACTCATTTTCTTCTATGAGCCATGCCGGCTGTAAGTAAAAGCACGGTAACAACAGTGCTTTTCAGGTAGCTTCGGGGCCGCATCAACGGAGCTTTCATAATGGGAAAACTAGCCTTGTGCCATCAGTCTCTAATTTCTAGGTTGACACGCAGCATACACGCAGGAGCAGAGCTTCCTGGTTCTACGCAGTCTTCTGGTACTGAAACGGGTGCTGAAGCAAGGCCCCTAGGAGTGTTGAAAAGCTTACTACCTTGACACTAAAGCAGAACAACGATGAAGGCCTCATGGAGCCGCTGCACGCCTCTCGTTTTGCAAGGATAATCAGGGCCTTACTTCGAATCTTGGGCTCACGTTGACTTTCACTTTAGGTATAGAGCAGAGCAGGGTGAGCTTCCAACAAGGAACTGGAAACCCAAGGTTTCTTACGAGAAAACTCATTTTCTTCTCAGAACCATGCCGGCAGTGAGGAAAACCCCGGCAACAACAATGCTTTTCAGGTAGCTTCGAGGCCGCATGAACGGAGCTTTCATAATGGGAAAAGAAGCCTTATGCCATCAGTCTCCAATTTCTAGGTTGACACGCAGCATACACGCAGGAGCAGAGCTTCCTGGTTCTATGCAGTGTTCTGGTACTGAAACGGGTGCTGAAGCAAGGCCCCTAGGAGTGTTGAAAAGCTTACTACCTTGACACTAAAGCAGAACAACGATGAAGGCCTCATGGAGCTGCTGCACGCCTCTCGTTTTGCAAGGATAATCAGGGCCTTACTTCGAAGCTTGGGCTCACGTTGACTTTCACTTTAGGTATAGAGCAGAGCAGGGTGAGCTTCCAACAAGGAACTGGAAACCCAAGGTTTCTTAGGAGAAAACTCATTTTCTTCTCAGAACCATGCCGGCAGTGAGGAAAACCCCGGCAACAACAATGCTTTTCAGGTAGCTTTGAGGCCGCATGAACGGAGCTTTCATAATGGGAAAAGAAGCCTTATGCCATCAGTCTCCAATTTCTAGGTTGACACGCAGCATACACGCAGGACCAGAGCTTACTGTCTCTACGCAGTGTTCTGGTACCGAAACGGTTGCTTAAGCAAAGTCCCTAGGAGTCTTGGAAAGCTTACTACCGTGAAACTAAAGCAGAACAGCGATGAAGGCCTCATGGAGCTGCTGCACGCCTCCCGTTTTGCCAGGATAATCAGGGCCTTACTTCGAGGCTAGTGCTCACATTGACTTTCACGTTTGGTATAGAGCAGAGCAGGGTGAGCTTCCAACTAGGAACTGGAAGCACAAGGTTTCTTTCGAGAAAACTCATTTTCTTCTATGAGCCATGCCGGCTGTAAGTAAAAGCACGGTAACAACAGTGCTTTTCAGGTAGCTTCGGGGCCGCATCAACGGAGCTTTCATAATGGGAAAACTAGCCTTGTGCCATCAGTCTCTAATTTCTAGGTTGACACGCAGCATACACGCAGGACCAGAGCTTACTGTCTCTACGCAGTGTTCTGGTACCGAAACGGTTGCTTAAGCAAAGTCCCTAGGAGTCATGGAAAGCTTACTACCGTGAAACTAAAGCAGAACAGCGATGAAGGCCTCATGGAGCTGCTGCACGCCTCCCGTTTTGCCAGGATAATCTGGGCCTTACTTCGAGGCTAGTGCTCACATTGACTTTCACGTTTGGTATAGAGCAGAGCAGGGTGAGCTTCCAACTAGGAACTGGAAGCACAAGGTTTCTTTCGAGAAAACTCATTTTCTTCTATGAGCCATGCCGGCTGTAAGTAAAAGCACGGTAACAACAGTGCTTTTCAGGTAGCTTCGGGGCCGCATCAACGGAGCTTTCATAATGGGAAAATTAGCCTTGTGCCATCAGTCTCTAATTTCTAGGTTGACACGCAGCATACACGCAGGAGCAGGGCTTCCTGGTTCTACGCAGTGTTCTGGTACTGAAACGGGTGCTGAAGCAAGGCCCCTAGGAGTGTTGAAAAGCTTACTACCTTGACACTAAATCAGAACAACGATAAAGGCCTCATGGAGCCACTGCACGCCTCTCGTTTTGCAAGGATAATCAGGACCTTACTTCGAAGCTTGGGCTCACGTTGACTTTCACTTTAGGTATAGAGCAGAGCAGGGTGAGCTTCCAACAAGGAACTGGAAACCCAAGGTTTCTTAGGAGAAAACTCATTTTCTTCTCAGAACCATGCCGGCAGTGAGGAAAACCCCGGCAACAACAATGCTTTTCAGGTAGCTTCGAGGCCGCATGAACGGAGCTTTCATAATGGGAAAAGAAGCCTTATGCCATCAGTCTCCAATTTCTAGGTTGACACGCAGCATACACGCAGGACCAGAGCTTACTGTCTCTACGCAGTGTTCTGGTACCGAAACGGTTGCTTAAGCAAAGTCCCTAGGAGTCTTGGAAAGCTTACTACCGTGAAACTAAAGCAGAACAGCGATGAAGGCCTCATGGAGCTGCTGCACGCCTCCCGTTTTGCCTGGATAATCAGGGCCTTACTTCGAGGCTAGTGCTCACATTGACTTTCACGTTTGGTATAGAGCAGAGCAGGGTGAGCTTCCAACTAGGAACTGGAAGCACAAGGTTTCTTTCGAGAAAACTCATTTTCTTCTATGAGCCATGCCGGCTGTAAGTAAAAGCACGGTAACAACAGTGCTTTTCAGGTAGCTTCGGGGCCGCATCAACGGAGCTTTCATAATGGGAAAACTAGCCTTGTGCCATCAGTCTCTAATTTCTAGGTTGACACGCAGCATACACGCAGGAGCAGAGCTTCCTGGTTCTACGCAGTCTTCTGGTACTGAAACGGGTGCTGAAGCAAGGCCCCTAGGAGTGTTGAAAAGCTTACTACCTTGACACTAAAGCAGAACAACGATGAAGGCCTCATGGAGCCGCTGCACGCCTCTCGTTTTGCAAGGATAATCAGGGCCTTACTTCGAAGCTTGGGCTCACGTTGACTTTCACTTTAGGTATAGAGCAGAGCAGGGTGAGCTTCCAACAAGGAACTGGAAACCCAAGGTTTCTTAGGAGAAAACTCATTTTCTTCTCAGAACCATGCCGGCAGTGAGGAAAACCCCGGCAACAACAATGCTTTTCAGGTAGCTTCGAGGCCGCATGAACGGAGCTTTCATAATGGGAAAAGAAGCCTTATGCCATCAGTCTCCAATTTCTAGGTTGACACGCAGCATACACGCAGGACCAGAGCTTACTGTCTCTACGCAGTGTTCTGGTACCGAAACGGTTGCTTAATCAAAGTCCCTAGGAGTCGTGGAAAGCTTACTACCGTGAAACTAAAGCAGAACAGCGATGAAGGCCTCATGGAGCTGCTGCACGCCTCCCGTTTTGCCAGGATAATCTGGGCCTTACTTCGAGGCTAGTGCTCACATTGACTTTCACGTTTGGTATAGAGCAGAGCAGGGTGAGCTTCCAACTAGGAACTGGAAGCACAAGGTTTCTTTCGAGAAAACTCATTTTCTTCTATGAGCCATGCCGGCTGTAAGTAAAAGCACGGTAACAACAGTGCTTTTCAGGTAGCTTCGGGGCCGCATCAACGGAGCTTTCATAATGGGAAAATTAGCCTTGTGCCATCAGTCTCTAATTTCTAGGTTGACACGCAGCATACACGCAGGAGCAGGGCTTCCTGGTTCTATGCAGTCTTCTGGTACCGAAACGGTTGCTTAATCAAAGTCCCTAGGAGTGTTGAAAAGCTTACTACCTTGACACTAAAGCAGAACAGCGATGAAGGCCTCATGGAGCTGCTGCACGCCTCCCGTTTTGCCAGGATAATCTGGGCCTTACTTCGAGGCTAGTGCTCACATTGACTTTCACGTTTGGTATAGAGCAGAGCAGGGTGAGCTTCCAACTTGGAAATGGAAGCACAAGGTTTCTTTCGAGAAAACTCATTTTCTTCTATGAGCCATGCCGGCTGTAAGTAAAAGCACGGTAACAACAGTGCTTTTCAGGTAGCTTCGGGGCCGCATCAACGGAGCTTTCATAATGGGAAAACTAGCCTTGTGCCATCAGTCTCTAATTTCTAGGTTGACACGCAGCATACACGCAGGAGCAGAGCTTCCTGGTTCTACGCAGTCTTCTGGTACTGAAACGGGTGCTGAAGCAAGGCCCCTAGGAGTGTTGAAAAGCTTACTACCTTGACACTAAAGCAGAACAACGATGAAGGCCTCATGGAGCTGCTGCACGCCTCTCGTTTTGCAAGGATAATCAGGGCCTTACTTCGAAGCTTGGGCTCACGTTGACTTTCACTTTAGGTATAGAGCAGAGCAGGGTGAGCTTCCAACAAGGAACTGGAAACCCAAGGTTTCTTAGGAGAAAACTCATTTTCTTCTCAGAACCATGCCGGCAGTGAGGAAAACCCCGGCAACAACAATGCTTTTCAGGTAGCTTCGAGGCCGCATGAACGGAGCTTTCATAATGGGAAAAGAAGCCTTATGCCATCAGTCTCCAATTTCTAGGTTGACACGCAGCATACACGCAGGACCAGAGCTTACTGTCTCTACGCAGTGTTCTGGTACCGAAACGGTTGCTTAAGCAAAGTCCCTAGGAGTCTTGGAAAGCTTACCACCGTGAAACTAAAGCAGAACAGCGATGAAGGCCTCATGGAGCTGCTGCACGCCTCCCGTTTTGCCAGGATAATCAGGGCCTTACTTCGAGGCTAGTGCTCACATTGACTTTCACGTTTGGTATAGAGCAGAGCAGGGTGAGCTTCCAACTAGGAACTGGAAGCACAAGGTTTCTTTCGAGAAAACTCATTTTCTTCTATGAGCCATGCCGGCTGTAAGTAAAAGCACGGTAACAACAGTGCTTTTCAGGTAGCTTCGGGGCCGCATCAACGGAGCTTTCATAATGGGAAAACTAGCCTTGTGCCATCAGTCTCTAATTTCTAGGTTGACACGCAGCATACACGCAGGAGCAGAGCTTCCTGGTTCTACGCAGTCTTCTGGTACTGAAACGGGTGCTGAAGCAAGGCCCCTAGGAGTGTTGAAAAGCTTACTACCTTGACACTAAAGCAGAACAACGATGAAGGCCTCATGGAGCCGCTGCACGCCTCTCGTTTTGCAAGGATAATCAGGGCCTTACTTCGAAGCTTGGGCTCACGTTGACTTTCACTTTAGGTATAGAGCAGAGCAGGGTGAGCTTCCAACAAGGAACTGGAAACCCAAGGTTTCTTAGGAGAAAACTCATTTTCTTCTCAGAACCATGCCGGCAGTGAGGAAAACCCCGGCAACAACAATGCTTTTCAGGTAGCTTCGAGGCCGCATGAACGGAGCTTTCATAATGGGAAAAGAAGCCTTATGCCATCAGTCTCCAATTTCTAGGTTGACACGCAGCATACACGCAGGACCAGAGCTTACTGTCTCTACGCAGTGTTCTGGTACCGAAACGGTTGCTTAAGCAAAGTCCCTAGGAGTCGTGGAAAGCTTACTACCGTGAAACTAAAGCAGAACAGCGATGAAGGCCTCATGGAGCTGCTGCACGCCTCCCGTTTTGCCAGGATAATCAGGGCCTTACTTCGAGGCTAGTGCTCACATTGACTTTCACGTTTGGTATAGAGCAGAGCAGGGTGAGCTTCCAACTAGGAACTGGAAGCACAAGGTTTCTTTCGAGAAAACTCATTTTCTTCTATGAGCCATGCCGGCTGTAAGTAAAAGCACGGTAACAACAGTGCTTTTCAGGTAGCTTCGGGGCCGCATCAACGGAGCTTTCATAATGGGAAAACTAACCTTGTGCCATCAGTCTCTAATTTCTAGGTTGACACGCAGCATACACGCAGGAGCAGAGCTTGCTGGTTCTACGCAGTGTTCTGGTACTGACGCGGGTGCTGAAGCAAGGCCCCTAGGAGTGTTGAAAAGCTTACTACCTTGACACTAAAGCAGAACAACGATGAAGGCCTCATGGAGCTGCTGCACGCCTCTCGTTTTGCAAGGATAATCAGGGCCTTACTTCGAAGCTTGGGCTCACGTTGACTTTCACTTTAGGTATAGAGCAGAGCAGGGTGAGCTTCCAACAAGGAACTGGAAACCCAAGGTTTCTTAGGAGAAAACTCATTTTCTTCTCAGAACCATGCCGGCAGTGAGGAAAACCCCGGCAACAACAATGCTTTTCAGGTAGCTTCGAGGCCGCATGAACGGAGCTTTCATAATGGGAAAAGAAGCCTTATGCCATCAGTCTCCAATTTCTAGGTTGACACGCAGCATACACGCAGGACCAGAGCTTACTGTCTCTACGCAGTGTTCTGGTACCGAAACGGTTGCTTAAGCAAAGTCCCTAGGAGTCGTGGAAAGCTTACTACCGTGAAACTAAAGCAGAACAGCGATGAAGGCCTCATGGAGCTGCTGCACGCCTCCCGTTTTGCCAGGATAATCTGGGCCTTACTTCGAGGCTAGTGCTCACATTGACTTTCACGTTTGGTATAGAGCAGAGCAGGGTGAGCTTCCAACTAGGAACTGGAAGCACAAGGTTTCTTTCGAGAAAACTCATTTTCTTCTATGAGCCATGCCGGCTGTATGTAAAAGCACGGTAACAACAGTGCTTTTCAGGTAGCTTCGGGGCCGCATCAACGGAGCTTTCATAATGGAAAAACTAGCCTTGTGCCATCAGTCTCTAATTTCTAGGTTGACACGCAGCATACACGCAGGAGCAGGGCTTCCTGGTTCTACGCAGTGTTCTGGTACTGACGCGGGTGCTGAAGCAAGGCCCCTAGGAGTGTTGAAAAGCTTACTACCTTGACACTAAAGCAGAACAACGATGAAGGCCTCATGGAGCCGCTGCACGCCTCTCGTTTTGCAAGGATAATCAGGGCCTTACTTCGAAGCTTGGGCTCACGTTGACTTTCACTTTAGGTATAGAGCAGAGCAGGGTGAGCTTCCAACAAGGAACTGGAAACCCAAGGTTTCTTAGGAGAAAACTCATTTTCTTCTCAGAACCATGCCGGCAGTGAGGAAAACCCCGGCAACAACAATGCTTTTCAGGTAGCTTCGAGGCCGCATGAACGGAGCTTTCATAATGGGAAAAGAAGCCTTATGCCATCAGTCTCCAATTTCTAGGTTGACACGCAGCATACACGCAGGACCAGAGCTTACTGTCTCTACGCAGTGTTCTGGTACCGAAACGGTTGCTTAAGCAAAGTCCCTAGGAGTCGTGGAAAGCTTACTACCGTGAAACTAAAGCAGAACAGCGATGAAGGCCTCATGGAGCTGCTGCACGCCTCCCGTTTTGCCAGGATAATCAGGGCCTTACTTCGAGGCTAGTGCTCACATTGACTTTCACGTTTGGTATAGAGCAGAGCAGGGTGAGCTTCCAACTAGGAACTGGAAGCACAAGGTTTCTTTCGAGAAAACTCATTTTCTTCTATGAGCCATGCCGGCTGTAAGTAAAAGCACGGTAACAACAGTGCTTTTCAGGTAGCTTCGGGGCCGCATCAACGGAGCTTTCATAATGGGAAAACTAGCCTTGTGCCATCAGTCTCTAATTTCTAGGTTGACACGCAGCATACACGCAGGACCAGAGCTTACTGTCTCTACGCAGTGTTCTGGTACCGAAACGGTTGCTTAAGCAAAGTCCCTAGGAGTCATGGAAAGCTTACTACCGTGAAACTAAAGCAGAACAGCGATGAAGGCCTCATGGAGCTGCTGCACGCCTCCCGTTTTGCCAGGATAATCTGGGCCTTACTTCGAGGCTAGTGCTCACATTGACTTTCACGTTTGGTATAGAGCAGAGCAGGGTGAGCTTCCAACTAGGAACTGGAAGCACAAGGTTTCTTTCGAGAAAACTCATTTTCTTCTATGAGCCATGCCGGCTGTAAGTAAAAGCACGGTAACAACAGTGCTTTTCAGGTAGCTTCGGGGCCGCATCAACGGAGCTTTCATAATGGGAAAATTAGCCTTGTGCCATCAGTCTCTAATTTCTAGGTTGACACGCAGCATACACGCAGGAGCAGGGCTTCCTGGTTCTACGCAGTGTTCTGGTACTGAAACGGGTGCTGAAGCAAGGCCCCTAGGAGTGTTGAAAAGCTTACTACCTTGACACTAAAGCAGAACAACGATGAAGGCCTCATGGAGCTGCTGCACGCCTCTCGTTTTGCAAGGATAATCAGGGCCTTACTTCGAAGCTTGGGCTCACGTTGACTTTCACTTTAGGTATAGAGCAGAGCAGGGTGAGCTTCCAACAAGGAACTGGAAACCCAAGGTTTCTTAGGAGAAAACTCATTTTCTTCTCAGAACCATGCCGGCAGTGAGGAAAACCCCGGCAACAACAATGCTTTTCAGGTAGCTTCGAGGCCGCATGAACGGAGCTTTCATAATGGGAAAAGAAGCCTTATGCCATCAGTCTCCAATTTCTAGGTTGACACGCAGCATACACGCAGGACCAGAGCTTACTGTCTCTACGCAGTGTTCTGGTACCGAAACGGTTGCTTAAGCAAAGTCCCTAGGAGTCGTGGAAAGCTTACTACCGTGAAACTAAAGCAGAACAGCGATGAAGGCCTCATGGAGCTGCTGCACGCCTCCCGTTTTGCCAGGATAATCTGGGCCTTACTTCGAGGCTAGTGCTCACATTGACTTTCACGTTTGGTATAGAGCAGAGCAGGGTGAGCTTCCAACTAGGAACTGGAAGCACAAGGTTTCTTTCGAGAAAACTCATTTTCTTCTATGAGCCATGCCGGCTGTATGTAAAAGCACGGTAACAACAGTGCTTTTCAGGTAGCTTCGGGGCCGCATCAACGGAGCTTTCATAATGGAAAAACTAGCCTTGTGCCATCAGTCTCTAATTTCTAGGTTGACACGCAGCATACACGCAGGAGCAGGGCTTCCTGGTTCTACGCAGTGTTCTGGTACTGACGCGGGTGCTGAAGCAAGGCCCCTAGGAGTGTTGAAAAGCTTACTACCTTGACACTAAAGCAGAACAACGATGAAGGCCTCATGGAGCCGCTGCACGCCTCTCGTTTTGCAAGGATAATCAGGGCCTTACTTCGAAGCTTGGGCTCACGTTGACTTTCACTTTAGGTATAGAGCAGAGCAGGGTGAGCTTCCAACAAGGAACTGGAAACCCAAGGTTTCTTAGGAGAAAACTCATTTTCTTCTCAGAACCATGCCGGCAGTGAGGAAAACCCCGGCAACAACAATGCTTTTCAGGTAGCTTCGAGGCCGCATGAACGGAGCTTTCATAATGGGAAAAGAAGCCTTATGCCATCAGTCTCCAATTTCTAGGTTGACACGCAGCATACACGCAGGACCAGAGCTTACTGTCTCTACGCAGTGTTCTGGTACCGAAACGGTTGCTTAAGCAAAGTCCCTAGGAGTCGTGGAAAGCTTACTACCGTGAAACTAAAGCAGAACAGCGATGAAGGCCTCATGGAGCTGCTGCACGCCTCCCGTTTTGCCAGGATAATCTGGGCCTTACTTCGAGGCTAGTGCTCACATTGACTTTCACGTTTGGTATAGAGCAGAGCAGGGTGAGCTTCCAACTAGGAACTGGAAGCACAAGGTTTCTTTCGAGAAAACTCATTTTCTTCTATGAGCCATGCCGGCTGTATGTAAAAGCACGGTAACAACAGTGCTTTTCAGGTAGCTTCGGGGCCGCATCAACGGAGCTTTCATAATGGAAAAACTAGCCTTGTGCCATCAGTCTCTAATTTCTAGGTTGACACGCAGCATACACGCAGGAGCAGGGCTTCCTGGTTCTACGCAGTGTTCTGGTACTGACGCGGGTGCTGAAGCAAGGCCCCTAGGAGTGTTGAAAAGCTTACTACCTTGACACTAAAGCAGAACAACGATGAAGGCCTCATGGAGCCGCTGCACGCCTCTCGTTTTGCAAGGATAATCAGGGCCTTACTTCGAAGCTTGGGCTCACGTTGACTTTCACTTTAGGTATAGAGCAGAGCAGGGTGAGCTTCCAACAAGGAACTGGAAACCCAAGGTTTCTTAGGAGAAAACTCATTTTCTTCTCAGAACCATGCCGGCAGTGAGGAAAACCCCGGCAACAACAATGCTTTTCAGGTAGCTTCGAGGCCGCATGAACGGAGCTTTCATAATGGGAAAAGAAGCCTTATGCCATCAGTCTCCAATTTCTAGGTTGACACGCAGCATACACGCAGGACCAGAGCTTACTGTCTCTACGCAGTGTTCTGGTACCGAAACGGTTGCTTAAGCAAAGTCCCTAGGAGTCGTGGAAAGCTTACTACCGTGAAACTAAAGCAGAACAGCGATGAAGGCCTCATGGAGCTGCTGCACGCCTCCCGTTTTGCCAGGATAATCAGGGCCTTACTTCGAGGCTAGTGCTCACATTGACTTTCACGTTTGGTATAGAGCAGAGCAGGGTGAGCTTCCAACTAGGAACTGGAAGCACAAGGTTTCTTTCGAGAAAACTCATTTTCTTCTATGAGCCATGCCGGCTGTAAGTAAAAGCACGGTAACAACAGTGCTTTTCAGGTAGCTTCGGGGCCGCATCAACGGAGCTTTCATAATGGGAAAACTAGCCTTGTGCCATCAGTCTCTAATTTCTAGGTTGACACGCAGCATACACGCAGGACCAGAGCTTACTGTCTCTACGCAGTGTTCTGGTACCGAAACGGTTGCTTAAGCAAAGTCCCTAGGAGTCATGGAAAGCTTACTACCGTGAAACTAAAGCAGAACAGCGATGAAGGCCTCATGGAGCTGCTGCACGCCTCCCGTTTTGCCAGGATAATCTGGGCCTTACTTCGAGGCTAGTGCTCACATTGACTTTCACGTTTGGTATAGAGCAGAGCAGGGTGAGCTTCCAACTAGGAACTGGAAGCACAAGGTTTCTTTCGAGAAAACTCATTTTCTTCTATGAGCCATGCCGGCTGTAAGTAAAAGCACGGTAACAACAGTGCTTTTCAGGTAGCTTCGGGGCCGCATCAACGGAGCTTTCATAATGGGAAAATTAGCCTTGTGCCATCAGTCTCTAATTTCTAGGTTGACACGCAGCATACACGCAGGAGCAGGGCTTCCTGGTTCTACGCAGTGTTCTGGTACTGAAACGGGTGCTGAAGCAAGGCCCCTAGGAGTGTTGAAAAGCTTACTACCTTGACACTAAAGCAGAACAACGATGAAGGCCTCATGGAGCTGCTGCACGCCTCTCGTTTTGCAAGGATAATCAGGGCCTTACTTCGAAGCTTGGGCTCACGTTGACTTTCACTTTAGGTATAGAGCAGAGCAGGGTGAGCTTCCAACAAGGAACTGGAAACCCAAGGTTTCTTAGGAGAAAACTCATTTTCTTCTCAGAACCATGCCGGCAGTGAGGAAAACCCCGGCAACAACAATGCTTTTCAGGTAGCTTCGAGGCCGCATGAACGGAGCTTTCATAATGGGAAAAGAAGCCTTATGCCATCAGTCTCCAATTTCTAGGTTGACACGCAGCATACACGCAGGACCAGAGCTTACTGTCTCTACGCAGTGTTCTGGTACCGAAACGGTTGCTTAATCAAAGTCCCTAGGAGTCGTGGAAAGCTTACTACCGTGAAACTAAAGCAGAACAGCGATGAAGGCCTCATGGAGCTGCTGCACGCCTCCCGTTTTGCCAGGATAATCTGGGCCTTACTTCGAGGCTAGTGCTCACATTGACTTTCACGTTTGGTATAGAGCAGAGCAGGGTGAGCTTCCAACTAGGAAATGGAAGCACAAGGTTTCTTTCGAGAAAACTCATTTTCTTCTATGAGCCATGCCGGCTGTAAGTAAAAGCACGGTAACAACAGTGCTTTTCAGGTAGCTTCGGGGCCGCATCAACGGAGCTTTCATAATGGGAAAACTAGCCTTGTGCCATCAGTCTCTAATTTCTAGGTTGACACGCAGCATACACGCAGGAGCAGAGCTTCCTGGTTCTACGCAGTGTTCTGGTACTGAAACGGGTGCTGAAGCAAGGCCCCTAGGAGTGTTGAAAAGCTTACTACCTTGACACTAAAGCAGAACAACGATGAAGGCCTCATGGAGCTGCTGCACGCCTCTCGTTTTGCAAGGATAATCAGGGCCTTACTTCGAAGCTTGGGCTCACGTTGACTTTCACTTTATGTATAGAGCAGAGCAGGGTGAGCTTCCAACAAGGAACTGGAAACCCAAGGTTTCTTAGGAGAAAACTCATTTTCTTCTCAGAACCATGCCGGCAGTGAGGAAAACCCCGGCAACAACAATGCTTTTCAGGTAGCTTCGAGGCCGCATGAACGGAGCTTTCATAATGGGAAAAGAAGCCTTATGCCATCAGTCTCCAATTTCTAGGTTGACACGCAGCATACACGCAGGACCAGAGCTTACTGTCTCTACGCAGTGTTCTGGTACCGAAACGGTTGCTTAAGCAAAGTCCCTAGGAGTCTTGGAAAGCTTACTACCGTGAAACTAAAGCAGAACAGCGATGAAGGCCTCATGGAGCTGCTGCACGCCTCCCGTTTTGCCAGGATAATCAGGGCCTTACTTCGAGGCTAGTGCTCACATTGACTTTCACGTTTGGTATAGAGCAGAGCAGGGTGAGCTTCCAACTAGGAACTGGAAGCACAAGGTTTCTTTCGAGAAAACTCATTTTCTTCTATGAGCCATGCCGGCTGTAAGTAAAAGCACGGTAACAACAGTGCTTTTCAGGTAGCTTCGGGGCCGCATCAACGGAGCTTTCATAATGGGAAAACTAGCCTTGTGCCATCAGTCTCTAATTTCTAGGTTGACACGCAGCATACACGCAGGAGCAGAGCTTCCTGGTTCTACGCAGTCTTCTGGTACTGAAACGGGTGCTGAAGCAAGGCCCCTAGGAGTGTTGAAAAGCTTACTACCTTGACACTAAAGCAGAACAACGATGAAGGCCTCATGGAGCCGCTGCACGCCTCTCGTTTTGCAAGGATAATCAGGGCCTTACTTCGAAGCTTGGGCTCACGTTGACTTTCACTTTAGGTATAGAGCAGAGCAGGGTGAGCTTCCAACAAGGAACTGGAAACCCAAGGTTTCTTAGGAGAAAACTCATTTTCTTCTCAGAACCATGCCGGCAGTGAGGAAAACCCCGGCAACAACAATGCTTTTCAGGTAGCTTCGAGGCCGCATGAACGGAGCTTTCATAATGGGAAAAGAAGCCTTATGCCATCAGTCTCCAATTTCTAGGTTGACACGCAGCATACACGCAGGACCAGAGCTTACTGTCTCTACGCAGTGTTCTGGTACCGAAACGGTTGCTTAAGCAAAGTCCCTAGGAGTCTTGGAAAGCTTACTACCGTGAAACTAAAGCAGAACAGCGATGAAGGCCTCATGGAGCTGCTGCACGCCTCCCGTTTTGCCAGGATAATCTGGGCCTTACTTCGAGGCTAGTGCTCACATTGACTTTCACGTTTGGTATAGAGCAGAGCAGGGTGAGCTTCCAACTAGGAACTGGAAGCACAAGGTTTCTTTCGAGAAAACTCATTTTCTTCTATGAGCCATGCCGGCTGTAAGTAAAAGCACGGTAACAACAGTGCTTTTCAGGTAGCTTCGGGGCCGCATCAACGGAGCTTTCATAATGGAAAAACTAGCCTTGTGCCATCAGTCTCTAATTTCTAGGTTGACACGCAGCATACACGCAGGAGCAGAGCTTCCTGGTTCTATGCAGTGTTCTGGTACTGAAACGGGTGCTGAAGCAAGGCCCCTAGGAGTGTTGAAAAGCTTACTACCTTGACACTAAAGCAGAACAACGATGAAGGCCTCATGGAGCTGCTGCACGCCTCTCGTTTTGCAAGGATAATCAGGGCCTTACTTCGAAGCTTGGGCTCACGTTGACTTTCACTTTAGGTATAGAGCAGAGCAGGGTGAGCTTCCAACAAGGAACTGGAAACCCAAGGTTTCTTAGGAGAAAACTCATTTTCTTCTCAGAACCATGCCGGCAGTGAGGAAAACCCCGGCAACAACAATGCTTTTCAGGTAGCTTCGAGGCCGCATGAACGGAGCTTTCATAATGGGAAAAGAAGCCTTATGCCATCAGTCTCCAATTTCTAGGTTGACACGCAGCATACACGCAGGACCAGAGCTTACTGTCTCTACGCAGTGTTCTGGTACCGAAACGGTTGCTTAATCAAAGTCCCTAGGAGTCGTGGAAAGCTTACTACCGTGAAACTAAAGCAGAACAGCGATGAAGGCCTCATGGAGCTGCTGCACGCCTCCCGTTTTGCCAGGATAATCTGGGCCTTACTTCGAGGCTAGTGCTCACATTGACTTTCACGTTTGGTATAGAGCAGAGCAGGGTGAGCTTCCAACTAGGAAATGGAAGCACAAGGTTTCTTTCGAGAAAACTCATTTTCTTCTATGAGCCATGCCAGCTGTAAGTAAAAGCAAGGTAACAACAGTGCTTTTCAGGTAGCTTCGGGGCCGCATCAACGGAGCTTTCATAATGGGAAAACTAGCCTTGTGCCATCAGTCTCTAATTTCTAGGTTGACACGCAGCATACACGCAGGAGCAGAGCTTCCTGGTTCTACGCAGTCTTCTGGTACTGAAACGGGTGCTGAAGCAAGGCCCCTAGGAGTGTTGAAAAGCTTACTACCTTGACACTAAAGCAGAACAACGATGAAGGCCTCATGGAGCTGCTGCACGCCTCTCGTTTTGCAAGGATAATCAGGGCCTTACTTCGAAGCTTGGGCTCACGTTGACTTTCACTTTAGGTATAGAGCAGAGCAGGGTGAGCTTCCAACAAGGAACTGGAAACCCAAGGTTTCTTAGGAGAAAACTCATTTTCTTCTCAGAACCATGCCGGCAGTGAGGAAAACCCCGGCAACAACAATGCTTTTCAGGTAGCTTCGAGGCCGCATGAACGGAGCTTTCATAATGGGAAAAGAAGCCTTATGCCATCAGTCTCCAATTTCTAGGTTGACACGCAGCATACACGCAGGACCAGAGCTTACTGTCTCTACGCAGTGTTCTGGTACCGAAACGGTTGCTTAAGCAAAGTCCCTAGGAGTCGTGGAAAGCTTACTACCGTGAAACTAAAGCAGAACAGCGATGAAGGCCTCATGGAGCTGCTGCACGCCTCCCGTTTTGCCAGGATAATCAGGGCCTTACTTCGAGGCTAGTGCTCACATTGACTTTCACGTTTGGTATAGAGCAGAGCAGGGTGAGCTTCCAACTAGGAACTGGAAGCACAAGGTTTCTTTCGAGAAAACTCATTTTCTTCTATGAGCCATGCCGGCTGTAAGTAAAAGCACGGTAACAACAGTGCTTTTCAGGTAGCTTCGGGGCCGCATCAACGGAGCTTTCATAATGGGAAAACTAGCCTTGTGCCATCAGTCTCTAATTTCTAGGTTGACACGCAGCATACACGCAGGAGCAGAGCTTCCTGGTTCTACGCAGTCTTCTGGTACTGAAATGGGTGCTGAAGCAAGGCCCCTAGGAGTGTTGAAAAGCTTACTACCTTGACACTAAAGCAGAACCACGATGAAGGCCTCATGGAGCCGCTGCACGCCTCTCGTTTTGCAAGGATAATCAGGGCCTTACTTCGAAGCTTGGGCTCACGTTGACTTTCACTTTAGGTATAGAGCAGAGCAGGGTGAGCTTCCAACAAGGAACTGGAAACCCAAGGTTTCTTAGGAGAAAACTCATTTTCTTCTCAGAACCATGCCGGCAGTGAGGAAAACCCCGGCAACAACAATGCTTTTCAGGTAGCTTCGAGGCCGCATGAACGGAGCTTTCATAATGGGAAAAGAAGCCTTATGCCATCAGTCTCCAATTTCTAGGTTGACACGCAGCATACACGCAGGACCAGAGCTTACTGTCTCTACGCAGTGTTCTGGTACCGAAACGGTTGCTTAAGCAAAGTCCCTAGGAGTCGTGGAAAGCTTACTACCGTGAAACTAAAGCAGAACAGCGATGAAGGCCTCATGGAGCTGCTGCACGCCTCCCGTTTTGCCAGGATAATCTGGGCCTTACTTCGAGGCTAGTGCTCACATTGACTTTCACGTTTGGTATAGAGCAGAGCAGGGTGAGCTTCCAACTAGGAACTGGAAGCACAAGGTTTCTTTCGAGAAAACTCATTTTCTTCTATGAGCCATGCCGGCTGTAAGTAAAAGCACGGTAACAACAGTGCTTTTCAGGTAGCTTCGGGGCCGCATCAACGGAGCTTTCATAATGGGAAAACTAGCCTTGTGCCATCAGTCTCTAATTTCTAGGTTGACACGCAGCATACACGCAGGAGCAGAGCTTCCTGGTTCTACGCAGTGTTCTGGTACTGAAACGGGTGCTGAAGCAAGGCCCCTAGGAGTGTTGAAAAGCTTACTACCTTGACACTAAAGCAGAACAACGATGAAGGCCTCATGGAGCCGCTGCACGCCTCTCATTTTGCAAGGATAATCAGGGCCTTACTTCGAAGCTTGGGCTCACGTTGACTTTCACTTTAGGTATAGAGCAGAGCAGGGTGAGCTTCCAACAAGGAACTGGAAACCCAAGGTTTCTTAGGAGAAAACTCATTTTCTTCTCAGAACCATGCCGGCAGTGAGGAAAACCCCGGCAACAACAATGCTTTTCAGGTAGCTTCGAGGCCGCATGAACGGAGCTTTCATAATGGGAAAAGAAGCCTTATGCCATCAGTCTCCAATTTCTAGGTTGACACGCAGCATACACGCAGGACCAGAGCTTACTGTCTCTACGCAGTGTTCTGGTACCGAAACGGTTGCTTAAGCAAAGTCCCTAGGAGTCGTGGAAAGCTTACTACCGTGAAACTAAAGCAGAACAGCGATGAAGGCCTCATGGAGCTGCTGCACGCCTCCCGTTTTGCCAGGATAATCTGGGCCTTACTTCGAGGCTAGTGCTCACATTGACTTTCACGTTTGGTATAGAGCAGAGCAGGGTGAGCTTCCAACTAGGAACTGGAAGCACAAGGTTTCTTTCGAGAAAACTCATTTTCTTCTATGAGCCATGCCGGCTGTAAGTAAAAGCACGGTAACAACAGTGCTTTTCAGGTAGCTTCGGGGCCGCATCAACGGAGCTTTCATAATGGGAAAACTAGCCTTGTGCCATCAGTCTCTAATTTCTAGGTTGACACGCAGCATACACGCAGGAGCAGAGCTTCCTGGTTCTACGCAGTCTTCTGGTACTGAAACGGGTGCTGAAGCAAGGCCCCTAGGAGTGTTGAAAAGCTTACTACCTTGACACTAAAGCAGAACAACGATGAAGGCCTCATGGAGCCGCTGCACGCCTCTCGTTTTGCAAGGATAATCAGGGCCTTACTTCGAAGCTTGGGCTCACGTTGACTTTCACTTTAGGTATAGAGCAGAGCAGGGTGAGCTTCCAACAAGGAACTGGAAACCCAAGGTTTCTTAGGAGAAAACTCATTTTCTTCTCAGAACCATGCCGGCAGTGAGGAAAACCCCGGCAACAACAATGCTTTTCAGGTAGCTTCGAGGCCGCATGAACGGAGCTTTCATAATGGGAAAAGAAGCCTTATGCCATCAGTCTCCAATTTCTAGGTTGACACGCAGCATACACGCAGGACCAGAGCTTACTGTCTCTACGCAGTGTTCTGGTACCGAAACGGTTGCTTAAGCAAAGTCCCTAGGAGTCGTGGAAAGCTTACTACCGTGAAACTAAAGCAGAACAGCGATGAAGGCCTCATGGAGCTGCTGCACGCCTCCCGTTTTGCCAGGATAATCAGGGCCTTACTTCGAGGCTAGTGCTCACATTGACTTTCACGTTTGGTATAGAGCAGAGCAGGGTGAGCTTCCAACTAGGAACTGGAAGCACAAGGTTTCTTTCGAGAAAACTCATTTTCTTCTATGAGCCATGCCGGCTGTAAGTAAAAGCACGGTAACAACAGTGCTTTTCAGGTAGCTTCGGGGCCGCATCAACGGAGCTTTCATAATGGGAAAACTAGCCTTGTGCCATCAGTCTCTAATTTCTAGGTTGACACGCAGCATACACGCAGGAGCAGAGCTTCCTGGTTCTACGCAGTCTTCTGGTACTGAAACGGGTGCTGAAGCAAGGCCCCTAGGAGTGTTGAAAAGCTTACTACCTTGACACTAAAGCAGAACAACGATGAAGGCCTCATGGAGCCGCTGCACGCCTCTCGTTTTGCAAGGATAATCAGGGCCTTACTTCGAAGCTTGGGCTCACGTTGACTTTCACTTTAGGTATAGAGCAGAGCAGGGTGAGCTTCCAACAAGGAACTGGAAACCCAAGGTTTCTTACGAGAAAACTCATTTTCTTCTCAGAACCATGCCGGCAGTGAGGAAAACCCCGGCAACAACAATGCTTTTCAGGTAGCTTCGAGGCCGCATGAACGGAGCTTTCATAATGGGAAAAGAAGCCTTATGCCATCAGTCTCCAATTTCTAGGTTGACACGCAGCATACACGCAGGACCAGAGCTTACTGTCTCTACGCAGTGTTCTGGTACCGAAACGGTTGCTTAAGCAAAGTCCCTAGGAGTCGTGGAAAGCTTACTACCGTGAAACTAAAGCAGAACAGCGATGAAGGCCTCATGGAGCTGCTGCACGCCTCCCGTTTTGCCAGGATAATCTGGGCCTTACTTCGAGGCTAGTGCTCACATTGACTTTCACGTTTGGTATAGAGCAGAGCAGGGTGAGCTTCCAACTAGGAACTGGAAGCACAAGGTTTCTTTCGAGAAAACTCATTTTCTTCTATGAGCCATGCCGGCTGTAAGTAAAAGCACGGTAACAACAGTGCTTTTCAGGTAGCTTCGGGGCCGCATCAATGGAGCTTTCATAATGGGAAAACTAGCCTTGTGCCATCAGTCTCTAATTTCTAGGTTGACACGCAGCATACACGCAGGAGCAGAGCTTCCTGGTTCTACGCAGTCTTCTGGTACTGAAACGGGTGCTGAAGCAAGGCCCCTAGGAGTGTTGAAAAGCTTACTAACTTGACACTAAAGCAGAACAACGATGAAGGCCTCATGGAGCCGCTGCACGCCTCTCGTTTTGCAAGGATAATCAGGGCCTTACTTCGAAGCTTGGGCTCACGTTGACTTTCACTTTAGGTATAGAGCAGAGCAGGGTGAGCTTCCAACAAGGAACTGGAAACCCAAGGTTTCTTAGGAGAAAACTCATTTTCTTCTCAGAACCATGCCGGCAGTGAGGAAAACCCCGGCAACAACAATGCTTTTCAGGTAGCTTCGAGGCCGCATGAACGGAGCTTTCATAATGGGAAAAGAAGCCTTATGCCATCAGTCTCCAATTTCTAGGTTGACACGCAGCATACACGCAGGACCAGAGCTTACTGTCTCTACGCAGTGTTCTGGTACCGAAACGGTTGCTTAAGCAAAGTCCCTAGGAGTCGTGGAAAGCTTACTACCGTGAAACTAAAGCAGAACAGCGATGAAGGCCTCATGGAGCTGCTGCACGCCTCCCGTTTTGCCAGGATAATCTGGGCCTTACTTCGAGGCTAGTGCTCACATTGACTTTCACGTTTGGTATAGAGCAGAGCAGGGTGAGCTTCCAACTAGGAAATGGAAGCACAAGGTTTCTTTCGAGAAAACTCATTTTCTTCTATGAGCCATGCCGGCTGTAAGTAAAAGCACGGTAACAACAGTGCTTTTCAGGTAGCTTCGGGGCCGCATCAACGGAGCTTTCATAATGGGAAAACTAGCCTTGTGCCATCAGTCTCTAATTTCTAGGTTGACACGCAGCATACACGCAGGAGCAGAGCTTCCTGGTTCTACGCAGTCTTCTGGTACTGAAACGGGTGCTGAAGCAAGGCCCCTAGGAGTGTTGAAAAGCTTACTACCTTGACACTAAAGCAGAACAACGATGAAGGCCTCATGGAGCCGCTGCACGCCTCTCGTTTTGCAAGGATAATCAGGGCCTTACTTCGAAGCTTGGGCTCACGTTGACTTTCACTTTAGGTATAGAGCAGAGCAGGGTGAGCTTCCAACAAGGAACTGGAAACCCAAGGTTTCTTAGGAGAAAACTCATTTTCTTCTCAGAACCATGCCGGCAGTGAGGAAAACCCCGGCAACAACAATGCTTTTCAGGTAGCTTCGAGGCCGCATGAACGGAGCTTTCATAATGGGAAAAGAAGCCTTATGCCATCAGTCTCCAATTTCTAGGTTGACACGCAGCATACACGCAGGACCAGAGCTTACTGTCTCTACGCAGTGTTCTGGTACCGAAACGGTTGCTTAAGCAAAGTCCCTAGGAGTCGTGGAAAGCTTACTACCGTGAAACTAAAGCAGAACAGCGATGAAGGCCTCATGGAGCTGCTGCACGCCTCCCGTTTTGCCAGGATAATCTGGGCCTTACTTCGA
The DNA here is from genome assembly GCF_028564815.1 of Eubalaena glacialis. Taxonomy (NCBI): domain Eukaryota; kingdom Metazoa; phylum Chordata; class Mammalia; order Artiodactyla; family Balaenidae; genus Eubalaena; species Eubalaena glacialis. The sequence goes on along the minus strand of NC_083726.1, from coordinate 84,067,725 downwards.
GGCTAGTGCTCACATTGACTTTCACGTTTGGTATAGAGCAGAGCAGGGTGAGCTTCCAACTAGGAACTGGAAGCACAAGGTTTCTTTCGAGAAAACTCATTTTCTTCTATGAGCCATGCCGGCTGTAAGTAAAAGCACGGTAACAACAGTGCTTTTCAGGTAGCTTCGGGGCCGCATCAACGGAGCTTTCATAATGGGAAAACTAGCCTTGTGCCATCAGTCTCTAATTTCTAGGTTGACACGCAGCATACACGCAGGAGCAGAGCTTCCTGGTTCTACGCAGTCTTCTGGTACTGAAACGGGTGCTGAAGCAAGGCCCCTAGGAGTGTTGAAAAGCTTACTACCTTGACACTAAAGCAGAACAACGATGAAGGCCTCATGGAGCTGCTGCACGCCTCTCGTTTTGCAAGGATAATCAGGGCCTTACTTCGAAGCTTGGGCTCACGTTGACTTTCACTTTAGGTATAGAGCAGAGCAGGGTGAGCTTCCAACAAGGAACTGGAAACCCAAGGTTTCTTAGGAGAAAACTCATTTTCTTCTCAGAACCATGCCGGCAGTGAGGAAAACCCCGGCAACAACAATGCTTTTCAGGTAGCTTCGAGGCCGCATGAACGGAGCTTTCATAATGGGAAAAGAAGCCTTATGCCATCAGTCTCCAATTTCTAGGTTGACACGCAGCATACACGCAGGACCAGAGCTTACTATCTCTACGCAGTGTTCTGGTACCGAAACGGTTGCTTAAGCAAAGTCCCTAGGAGTCGTGGAAAGCTTACTACTGTGAAACTAAAGCAGAACAGCGATGAAGGCCTCATGGAGCTGCTGCACGCCTCCCGTTTTGCCAGGATAATCAGGGCCTTACTTCGAGGCTAGTGCTCACATTGACTTTCACGTTTGGTATAGAGCAGAGCAGGGTGAGCTTCCAACTAGGAACTGGAAGCACAAGGTTTCTTTCGAGAAAACTCATTTTCTTCTATGAGCCATGCCGGCTGTAAGTAAAAGCACGGTAACAACAGTGCTTTTCAGGTAGCTTCGGGGCCGCATCAACGGAGCTTTCATAATGGGAAAACTAGCCTTGTGCCATCAGTCTCTAATTTCTAGGTTGACACGCAGCATACACGCAGGAGCAGAGCTTCCTGGTTCTACGCAGTCTTCTGGTACTGAAACGGGTGCTGAAGCAAGGCCCCTAGGAGTGTTGAAAAGCTTACTACCTTGACACTAAAGCAGAACAACGATGAAGGCCTCATGGAGCCGCTGCACGCCTCTCGTTTTGCAAGGATAATCAGGGCCTTACTTCGAAGCTTGGGCTCACGTTGACTTTCACTTTAGGTATAGAGCAGAGCAGGGTGAGCTTCCAACAAGGAACTGGAAACCCAAGGTTTCTTAGGAGAAAACTCATTTTCTTCTCAGAACCATGCCGGCAGTGAGGAAAACCCCGGCAACAACAATGCTTTTCAGGTAGCTTCGAGGCCGCATGAACGGAGCTTTCATAATGGGAAAAGAAGCCTTATGCCATCAGTCTCCAATTTCTAGGTTGACACGCAGCATACACGCAGGACCAGAGCTTACTGTCTCTACGCAGTGTTCTGGTACCGAAACGGTTGCTTAAGCAAAGTCCCTAGGAGTCGTGGAAAGCTTACTACCGTGAAACTAAAGCAGAACAGCGATGAAGGCCTCATGGAGCTGCTGCACGCCTCCCGTTTTGCCAGGATAATCAGGGCCTTACTTCGAGGCTAGTGCTCACATTGACTTTCACGTTTGGTATAGAGCAGAGCAGGGTGAGCTTCCAACTAGGAACTGGAAGCACAAGGTTTCTTTCGAGAAAACTCATTTTCTTCTATGAGCCATGCCGGCTGTAAGTAAAAGCACGGTAACAACAGTGCTTTTCAGGTAGCTTCGGGGCCGCATCAACGGAGCTTTCATAATGGGAAAACTAGCCTTGTGCCATCAGTCTCTAATTTCTAGGTTGACACGCAGCATACACGCAGGAGCAGAGCTTCCTGGTTCTACGCAGTCTTCTGGTACTGAAACGGGTGCTGAAGCAAGGCCCCTAGGAGTGTTGAAAAGCTTACTACCTTGACACTAAAGCAGAACAACGATGAAGGCCTCATGGAGCCGCTGCACGCCTCTCGTTTTGCAAGGATAATCAGGGCCTTACTTCGAAGCTTGGGCTCACGTTGACTTTCACTTTAGGTATAGAGCAGAGCAGGGTGAGCTTCCAACAAGGAACTGGAAACCCAAGGTTTCTTAGGAGAAAACTCATTTTCTTCTCAGAACCATGCCGGCAGTGAGGAAAACCCCGGCAACAACAATGCTTTTCAGGTAGCTTCGAGGCCGCATGAACGGAGCTTTCATAATGGGAAAAGAAGCCTTATGCCATCAGTCTCCAATTTCTAGGTTGACACGCAGCATACACGCAGGACCAGAGCTTACTGTCTCTACGCAGTGTTCTGGTACCGAAACGGTTGCTTAAGCAAAGTCCCTAGGAGTCGTGGAAAGCTTACTACCGTGAAACTAAAGCAGAACAGCGATGAAGGCCTCATGGAGCTGCTGCACGCCTCCCGTTTTGCCAGGATAATCTGGGCCTTACTTCGAGGCTAGTGCTCACATTGACTTTCACGTTTGGTATAGAGCAGAGCAGGGTGAGCTTCCAACTAGGAACTGGAAGCACAAGGTTTCTTTCGAGAAAACTCATTTTCTTCTATGAGCCATGCCGGCTGTAAGTAAAAGCACGGTAACAACAGTGCTTTTCAGGTAGCTTCGGGGCCGCATCAACGGAGCTTTCATAATGGGAAAACTAGCCTTGTGCCATCAGTCTCTAATTTCTAGGTTGACACGCAGCATACACGCAGGAGCAGAGCTTCCTGGTTCTACGCAGTCTTCTGGTACTGAAACGGGTGCTGAAGCAAGGCCCCTAGGAGTGTTGAAAAGCTTACTACCTTGACACTAAAGCAGAACAACGATGAAGGCCTCATGGAGCTGCTGCACGCCTCTCGTTTTGCAAGGATAATCAGGGCCTTACTTCGAAGCTTGGGCTCACGTTGACTTTCACTTTAGGTATAGAGCAGAGCAGGGTGAGCTTCCAACAAGGAACTGGAAACCCAAGGTTTCTTAGGAGAAAACTCATTTTCTTCTCAGAACCATGCCGGCAGTGAGGAAAACCCCGGCAACAACAATGCTTTTCAGGTAGCTTCGAGGCCGCATGAACGGAGCTTTCATAATGGGAAAAGAAGCCTTATGCCATCAGTCTCCAATTTCTAGGTTGACACGCAGCATACACGCAGGACCAGAGCTTACTGTCTCTACGCAGTGTTCTGGTACCGAAACGGTTGCTTAAGCAAAGTCCCTAGGAGTCGTGGAAAGCTTACTACCGTGAAACTAAAGCAGAACAGCGATGAAGGCCTCATGGAGCTGCTGCACGCCTCCCGTTTTGCCAGGATAATCAGGGCCTTACTTCGAGGCTAGTGCTCACATTGACTTTCACGTTTGGTATAGAGCAGAGCAGGGTGAGCTTCCAACTAGGAACTGGAAGCACAAGGTTTCTTTCGAGAAAACTCATTTTCTTCTATGAGCCATGCCGGCTGTAAGTAAAAGCACGGTAACAACAGTGCTTTTCAGGTAGCTTCGGGGCCGCATCAACGGAGCTTTCATAATGGGAAAACTAGCCTTGTGCCATCAGTCTCTAATTTCTAGGTTGACACGCAGCATACACGCAGGAGCAGAGCTTCCTGGTTCTACGCAGTCTTCTGGTACTGAAACGGGTGCTGAAGCAAGGCCCCTAGGAGTGTTGAAAAGCTTACTACCTTGACACTAAAGCAGAACAACGATGAAGGCCTCATGGAGCCGCTGCACGCCTCTCGTTTTGCAAGGATAATCAGGGCCTTACTTCGAAGCTTGGGCTCACGTTGACTTTCACTTTAGGTATAGAGCAGAGCAGGGTGAGCTTCCAACAAGGAACTGGAAACCCAAGGTTTCTTAGGAGAAAACTCATTTTCTTCTCAGAACCATGCCGGCAGTGAGGAAAACCCCGGCAACAACAATGCTTTTCAGGTAGCTTCGAGGCCGCATGAACGGAGCTTTCATAATGGGAAAAGAAGCCTTATGCCATCAGTCTCCAATTTCTAGGTTGACACGCAGCATACACGCAGGACCAGAGCTTACTGTCTCTACGCAGTGTTCTGGTACCGAAACGGTTGCTTAAGCAAAGTCCCTAGGAGTCGTGGAAAGCTTACTACCGTGAAACTAAAGCAGAACAGCGATGAAGGCCTCATGGAGCTGCTGCACGCCTCCCGTTTTGCCAGGATAATCTGGGCCTTACTTCGAGGCTAGTGCTCACATTGACTTTCACGTTTGGTATAGAGCAGAGCAGGGTGAGCTTCCAACTAGGAACTGGAAGCACAAGGTTTCTTTCGAGAAAACTCATTTTCTTCTATGAGCCATGCCGGCTGTAAGTAAAAGCACGGTAACAACAGTGCTTTTCAGGTAGCTTCGGGGCCGCATCAACGGAGCTTTCATAATGGGAAAACTAGCCTTGTGCCATCAGTCTCTAATTTCTAGGTTGACACGCAGCATACACGCAGGAGCAGAGCTTCCTTGTTCTACGCAGTCTTCTGGTACTGAAACGGGTGCTGAAGCAAGGCCCCTAGGAGTGTTGAAAAGCTTACTACCTTGACACTAAAGCAGAACAACGATGAAGGCCTCATGGAGCCGCTGCACGCCTCTCGTTTTGCAAGGATAATCAGGGCCTTACTTCGAAGCTTGGGCTCACGTTGACTTTCACTTTAGGTATAGAGCAGAGCAGGGTGAGCTTCCAACAAGGAACTGGAAACCCAAGGTTTCTTAGGAGAAAACTCATTTTCTTCTCAGAACCATGCCGGCAGTGAGGAAAACCCCGGCAACAACAATGCTTTTCAGGTAGCTTCGAGGCCGCATGAACGGAGCTTTCATAATGGGAAAAGAAGCCTTATGCCATCAGTCTCCAATTTCTAGGTTGACACGCAGCATACACGCAGGACCAGAGCTTACTGTCTCTACGCAGTGTTCTGGTACCGAAACGGTTGCTTAAGCAAAGTCCCTAGGAGTCGTGGAAAGCTTACTACCGTGAAACTAAAGCAGAACAGCGATGAAGGCCTCATGGAGCTGCTGCACGCCTCCCGTTTTGCCAGGATAATCTGGGCCTTACTTCGAGGCTAGTGCTCACATTGACTTTCACGTTTGGTATAGAGCAGAGCAGGGTGAGCTTCCAACTAGGAACTGGAAGCACAAGGTTTCTTTCGAGAAAACTCATTTTCTTCTATGAGCCATGCCGGCTGTAAGTAAAAGCACGGTAACAACAGTGCTTTTCAGGTAGCTTCGGGGCCGCATCAACGGAGCTTTCATAATGGGAAAACTAGCCTTGTGCCATCAGTCTCTAATTTCTAGGTTGACACGCAGCATACACGCAGGAGCAGAGCTTCCTGGTTCTACGCAGTCTTCTGGTACTGAAACGGGTGCTGAAGCAAGGCCCCTAGGAGTGTTGAAAAGCTTACTACCTTGACACTAAAGCAGAACAACGATGAAGGCCTCATGGAGCTGCTGCACGCCTCTCGTTTTGCAAGGATAATCAGGGCCTTACTTCGAAGCTTGGGCTCACGTTGACTTTCACTTTAGGTATAGAGCAGAGCAGGGTGAGCTTCCAACAAGGAACTGGAAACCCAAGGTTTCTTAGGAGAAAACTCATTTTCTTCTCAGAACCATGCCGGCAGTGAGGAAAACCCCGGCAACAACAATGCTTTTCAGGTAGCTTCGAGGCCGCATGAACGGAGCTTTCATAATGGGAAAAGAAGCCTTATGCCATCAGTCTCCAATTTCTAGGTTGACACGCAGCATACACGCAGGACCAGAGCTTACTGTCTCTACGCAGTGTTCTGGTACCGAAACGGTTGCTTAAGCAAAGTCCCTAGGAGTCGTGGAAAGCTTACTACCGTGAAACTAAAGCAGAACAGCGATGAAGGCCTCATGGAGCTGCTGCACGCCTCCCGTTTTGCCAGGATAATCAGGGCCTTACTTCGAGGCTAGTGCTCACATTGACTTTCACGTTTGGTATAGAGCAGAGCAGGGTGAGCTTCCAACTAGGAACTGGAAGCACAAGGTTTCTTTCGAGAAAACTCATTTTCTTCTATGAGCCATGCCGGCTGTAAGTAAAAGCACGGTAACAACAGTGCTTTTCAGGTAGCTTCGGGGCCGCATCAACGGAGCTTTCATAATGGGAAAACTAGCCTTGTGCCATCAGTCTCTAATTTCTAGGTTGACACGCAGCATACACGCAGGAGCAGAGCTTCCTGGTTCTACGCAGTCTTCTGGTACTGAAACGGGTGCTGAAGCAAGGCCCCTAGGAGTGTTGAAAAGCTTACTACCTTGACACTAAAGCAGAACAACGATGAAGGCCTCATGGAGCCGCTGCACGCCTCTCGTTTTGCAAGGATAATCAGGGCCTTACTTCGAAGCTTGGGCTCACGTTGACTTTCACTTTAGGTATAGAGCAGAGCAGGGTGAGCTTCCAACAAGGAACTGGAAACCCAAGGTTTCTTAGGAGAAAACTCATTTTCTTCTCAGAACCATGCCGGCAGTGAGGAAAACCCCGGCAACAACAATGCTTTTCAGGTAGCTTCGAGGCCGCATGAACGGAGCTTTCATAATGGGAAAAGAAGCCTTATGCCATCAGTCTCCAATTTCTAGGTTGACACGCAGCATACACGCAGGACCAGAGCTTACTGTCTCTACGCAGTGTTCTGGTACCGAAACGGTTGCTTAAGCAAAGTCCCTAGGAGTCGTGGAAAGCTTACTACCGTGAAACTAAAGCAGAACAGCGATGAAGGCCTCATGGAGCTGCTGCACGCCTCCCGTTTTGCCAGGATAATCTGGGCCTTACTTCGAGGCTAGTGCTCACATTGACTTTCACGTTTGGTATAGAGCAGAGCAGGGTGAGCTTCCAACTAGGAACTGGAAGCACAAGGTTTCTTTCGAGAAAACTCATTTTCTTCTATGAGCCATGCCGGCTGTAAGTAAAAGCACGGTAACAACAGTGCTTTTCAGGTAGCTTCGGGGCCGCATCAACGGAGCTTTCATAATGGGAAAACTAGCCTTGTGCCATCAGTCTCTAATTTCTAGGTTGACACGCAGCATACACGCAGGAGCAGAGCTTCCTGGTTCTACGCAGTCTTCTGGTACTGAAACGGGTGCTGAAGCAAGGCCCCTAGGAGTGTTGAAAAGCTTACTACCTTGACACTAAAGCAGAACAACGATGAAGGCCTCATGGAGCTGCTGCACGCCTCTCGTTTTGCAAGGATAATCAGGGCCTTACTTCGAAGCTTGGGCTCACGTTGACTTTCACTTTAGGTATAGAGCAGAGCAGGGTGAGCTTCCAACAAGGAACTGGAAACCCAAGGTTTCTTAGGAGAAAACTCATTTTCTTCTCAGAACCATGCCGGCAGTGAGGAAAACCCCGGCAACAACAATGCTTTTCAGGTAGCTTCGAGGCCGCATGAACGGAGCTTTCATAATGGGAAAAGAAGCCTTATGCCATCAGTCTCCAATTTCTAGGTTGACACGCAGCATACACGCAGGACCAGAGCTTACTGTCTCTACGCAGTGTTCTGGTACCGAAACGGTTGCTTAAGCAAAGTCCCTAGGAGTCGTGGAAAGCTTACTACCGTGAAACTAAAGCAGAACAGCGATGAAGGCCTCATGGAGCTGCTGCACGCCTCCCGTTTTGCCAGGATAATCAGGGCCTTACTTCGAGGCTAGTGCTCACATTGACTTTCACGTTTGGTATAGAGCAGAGCAGGGTGAGCTTCCAACTAGGAACTGGAAGCACAAGGTTTCTTTCGAGAAAACTCATTTTCTTCTATGAGCCATGCCGGCTGTAAGTAAAAGCACGGTAACAACAGTGCTTTTCAGGTAGCTTCGGGGCCGCATCAACGGAGCTTTCATAATGGGAAAACTAGCCTTGTGCCATCAGTCTCTAATTTCTAGGTTGACACGCAGCATACACGCAGGAGCAGAGCTTCCTGGTTCTACGCAGTGTTCTGGTACTGAAACGGGTGCTGAAGCAAGGCCCCTAGGAGTGTTGAAAAGCTTACTACCTTGACACTAAAGCAGAACAACGATGAAGGCCTCATGGAGCCGCTGCACGCCTCTCGTTTTGCAAGGATAATCAGGGCCTTACTTCGAAGCTTGGGCTCACGTTGACTTTCACTTTAGGTATAGAGCAGAGCAGGGTGAGCTTCCAACAAGGAACTGGAAACCCAAGGTTTCTTAGGAGAAAACTCATTTTCTTCTCAGAACCATGCCGGCAGTGAGGAAAACCCCGGCAACAACAATGCTTTTCAGGTAGCTTCGAGGCCGCATGAACGGAGCTTTCATAATGGGAAAAGAAGCCTTATGCCATCAGTCTCCAATTTCTAGGTTGACACGCAGCATACACGCAGGACCAGAGCTTACTGTCTCTACGCAGTGTTCTGGTACCGAAACGGTTGCTTAAGCAAAGTCCCTAGGAGTCGTGGAAAGCTTACTACCGTGAAACTAAAGCAGAACAGCGATGAAGGCCTCATGGAGCTGCTGCACGCCTCCCGTTTTGCCAGGATAATCTGGGCCTTACTTCGAGGCTAGTGCTCACATTGACTTTCACGTTTGGTATAGAGCAGAGCAGGGTGAGCTTCCAACTAGGAACTGGAAGCACAAGGTTTCTTTCGAGAAAACTCATTTTCTTCTATGAGCCATGCCGGCTGTAAGTAAAAGCACGGTAACAACAGTGCTTTTCAGGTAGCTTCGGGGCCGCATCAACGGAGCTTTCATAATGGGAAAACTAGCCTTGTGCCATCAGTCTCTAATTTCTAGGTTGACACGCAGCATACACGCAGGAGCAGAGCTTCCTGGTTCTACGCAGTCTTCTGGTACTGAAACGGGTGCTGAAGCAAGGCCCCTAGGAGTGTTGAAAAGCTTACTACCTTGACACTAAAGCAGAACAACGATGAAGGCCTCATGGAGCCGCTGCACGCCTCTCGTTTTGCAAGGATAATCAGGGCCTTACTTCGAAGCTTGGGCTCACGTTGACTTTCACTTTAGGTATAGAGCAGAGCAGGGTGAGCTTCCAACAAGGAACTGGAAACCCAAGGTTTCTTAGGAGAAAACTCATTTTCTTCTCAGAACCATGCCGGCAGTGAGGAAAACCCCGGCAACAACAATGCTTTTCAGGTAGCTTCGAGGCCGCATGAACGGAGCTTTCATAATGGGAAAAGAAGCCTTATGCCATCAGTCTCCAATTTCTAGGTTGACACGCAGCATACACGCAGGACCAGAGCTTACTGTCTCTACGCAGTGTTCTGGTACCGAAACGGTTGCTTAAGCAAAGTCCCTAGGAGTCGTGGAAAGCTTACTACCGTGAAACTAAAGCAGAACAGCGATGAAGGCCTCATGGAGCTGCTGCACGCCTCCCGTTTTGCCAGGATAATCTGGGCCTTACTTCGAGGCTAGTGCTCACATTGACTTTCACGTTTGGTATAGAGCAGAGCAGGGTGAGCTTCCAACTAGGAAATGGAAGCACAAGGTTTCTTTCGAGAAAACTCATTTTCTTCTATGAGCCATGCCGGCTGTAAGTAAAAGCACGGTAACAACAGTGCTTTTCAGGTAGCTTCGGGGCCGCATCAACGGAGCTTTCATAATGGGAAAACTAGCCTTGTGCCATCAGTCTCTAATTTCTAGGTTGACACGCAGCATACACGCAGGAGCAGAGCTTCCTGGTTCTACGCAGTCTTCTGGTACTGAAACGGGTGCTGAAGCAAGGCCCCTAGGAGTGTTGAAAAGCTTACTACCTTGACACTAAAGCAGAACCACGATGAAGGCCTCATGGAGCCGCTGCACGCCTCTCGTTTTGCAAGGATAATCAGGGCCTTACTTCGAAGCTTGGGCTCACGTTGACTTTCACTTTAGGTATAGAGCAGAGCAGGGTGAGCTTCCAACAAGGAACTGGAAACCCAAGGTTTCTTAGGAGAAAACTCATTTTCTTCTCAGAACCATGCCGGCAGTGAGGAAAACCCCGGCAACAACAATGCTTTTCAGGTAGCTTCGAGGCCGCATGAACGGAGCTTTCATAATGGGAAAAGAAGCCTTATGCCATCAGTCTCCAATTTCTAGGTTGACACGCAGCATACACGCAGGACCAGAGCTTACTGTCTCTACGCAGTGTTCTGGTACCGAAACGGTTGCTTAAGCAAAGTCCCTAGGAGTCTTGGAAAGCTTACTACCATGAAACTAAAGCAGAACAGCGATGAAGGCCTCATGGAGCTGCTACACGCCTCCCGTTTTGCCAGGATAATCTGGGCCTTACTTCGAGGCTAGTGCTCACATTGACTTTCACGTTTGGTATAGAGCAGAGCAGGGTGAGCTTCCAACTAGGAACTGGAAGCACAAGGTTTCTTTCGAGAAAACTCATTTTCTTCTATGAGCCATGCCGGCTGTAAGTAAAAGCACGGTAACAACAGTGCTTTTCAGGTAGCTTCGGGGCCGCATCAACGGAGCTTTCATAATGGGAAAACTAGCCTTGTGCCATCAGTCTCTAATTTCTAGGTTGACACACAGCATACACGCAGGAGCAGGGCTTCCTGGTTCTACGCAGTCTTCTGGTACTGAAACGGGTGCTGAAGCAAGGCCCCTAGGAGTGTTGAAAAGCTTACTACCTTGACACTAAAGCAGAACAACGATGAAGGCCTCATGGAGCCGCTGCACGCCTCTCGTTTTGCAAGGATAATCAGGGCCTTACTTCGAAGCTTGGGCTCACGTTGACTTTCACTTTAGGTATAGAGCAGAGCAGGGTGAGCTTCCAACAAGGAACTGGAAACCCAAGGTTTCTTAGGAGAAAACTCATTTTCTTCTCAGAACCATGCCGGCAGTGAGGAAAACCCCGGCAACAACAATGCTTTTCAGGTAGCTTCGAGGCCGCATGAACGGAGCTTTCATAATGGGAAAAGAAGCCTTATGCCATCAGTCTCCAATTTCTAGGTTGACACGCAGCATACACGCAGGACCAGAGCTTACTGTCTCTACGCAGTGTTCTGGTACCGAAACGGTTGCTTAAGCAAAGTCCCTAGGAGTCGTGGAAAGCTTACTACCGTGAAACTAAAGCAGAACAGCGATGAAGGCCTCATGGAGCTGCTGCACGCCTCCCGTTTTGCCAGGATAATCTGGGCCTTACTTCGAGGCTAGTGCTCACATTGACTTTCACGTTTGGTATAGAGCAGAGCAGGGTGAGCTTCCAACTAGGAACTGGAAGCACAAGGTTTCTTTCGAGAAAACTCATTTTCTTCTATGAGCCATGCCGGCTGTAAGTAAAAGCACGGTAACAACAGTGCTTTTCAGGTAGCTTCGGGGCCGCATCAACGGAGCTTTCATAATGGGAAAACTAGCCTTGTGCCATCAGTCTCTAATTTCTAGGTTGACACGCAGCATACACGCAGGAGCAGAGCTTCCTGGTTCTACGCAGTCTTCTGGTACTGAAACGGGTGCTGAAGCAAGGCCCCTAGGAGTGTTGAAAAGCTTACTACCTTGACACTAAAGCAGAACCACGATGAAGGCCTCATGGAGCTGCTGCACGCCTCTCGTTTTGCAAGGATAATCAGGGCCGTACTTCGAAGCTTGGGCTCACGTTGACTTTCACTTTAGGTATAGAGCAGAGCAGGGTGAGCTTCCAACAGGGAACTGGAAACCCAAGGTTTCTTAGGAGAAAACTCATTTTCTTCTCAGAACCATGCCGGCAGTGAGGAAAACCCCGGCAACAACAATGCTTTTCAGGTAGCTTCGAGGCCGCATGAACGGAGCTTTCATAATGGGAAAAGAAGCCTTATGCCATCAGTCTCCAATTTCTAGGTTGACACGCAGCATACACGCAGGACCAGAGCTTACTGTCTCTACGCAGTGTTCTGGTACCGAAACGGTTGCTTAAGCAAAGTCCCTAGGAGTCTTGGAAAGCTTACTACCATGAAACTAAAGCAGAACAGCGATGAAGGCCTCATGGAGCTGCTACACGCCTCCCGTTTTGCCAGGATAATCTGGGCCTTACTTCGAGGCTAGTGCTCACATTGACTTTCACGTTTGGTATAGAGCAGAGCAGGGTGAGCTTCCAACTAGGAACTGGAAGCACAAGGTTTCTTTCGAGAAAACTCATTTTCTTCTATGAGCCATGCCGGCTGTAAGTAAAAGCACGGTAACAACAGTGCTTTTCACGTAGCTTCGGGGCCGCATCAACGGAGCTTTCATAATGGGAAAACTAGCCTTGTGCCATCAGTCTCTAATTTCTAGGTTGACACACAGCATACACGCAGGAGCAGGGCTTCCTGGTTCTACGCAGTCTTCTGGTACTGAAACGGGTGCTGAAGCAAGGCCCCTAGGAGTGTTGAAAAGCTTACTACCTTGACACTAAAGCAGAACAACGATGAAGGCCTCATGGAGCCGCTGCACGCCTCTCGTTTTGCAAGGATAATCAGGGCCTTACTTCGAAGCTTGGGCTCACGTTGACTTTCACTTTAGGTATAGAGCAGAGCAGGGTGAGCTTCCAACAAGGAACTGGAAACCCAAGGTTTCTTAGGAGAAAACTCATTTTCTTCTCAGAACCATGCCGGCAGTGAGGAAAACCCCGGCAACAACAATGCTTTTCAGGTAGCTTCGAGGCCGCATGAACGGAGCTTTCATAATGGGAAAAGAAGCCTTATGCCATCAGTCTCCAATTTCTAGGTTGACACGCAGCATACACGCAGGACCAGAGCTTACTGTCTCTACGCAGTGTTCTGGTACCGAAACGGTTGCTTAAGCAAAGTCCCTAGGAGTCGTGGAAAGCTTACTACCGTGAAACTAAAGCAGAACAGCGATGAAGGCCTCATGGAGCTGCTGCACGCCTCCCGTTTTGCCAGGATAATCTGGGCCTTACTTCGAGGCTAGTGCTCACATTGACTTTCACGTTTGGTATAGAGCAGAGCAGGGTGAGCTTCCAACTAGGAACTGGAAGCACAAGGTTTCTTTCGAGAAAACTCATTTTCTTCTATGAGCCATGCCGGCTGTAAGTAAAAGCACGGTAACAACAGTGCTTTTCAGGTAGCTTCGGGGCCGCATCAACGGAGCTTTCATAATGGGAAAACTAGCCTTGTGCCATCAGTCTCTAATTTCTAGGTTGACACGCAGCATACACGCAGGAGCAGGGCTTCCTGGTTCTACGCAGTCTTCTGGTACTGAAACGGGTGCTGAAGCAAGGCCCCTAGGAGTGTTGAAAAGCTTACTACCTTGACACTAAAGCAGAACAACGATGAAGGCCTCATGGAGCCGCTGCACGCCTCTCATTTTGCAAGGATAATCAGGGCCTTACTTCGAAGCTTGGGCTCACGTTGACTTTCACTTTAGGTATAGAGCAGAGCAGGGTGAGCTTCCAACAAGGAACTGGAAACCCAAGGTTTCTTAGGAGAAAACTCATTTTCTTCTCAGAACCATGCCGGCAGTGAGGAAAACCCCGGCAACAACAATGCTTTTCAGGTAGTTTCGAGGCCGCATGAACGGAGCTTTCATAATGGGAAAAGAAGCCTTATGCCATCAGTCTCCAATTTCTAGGTTGACACGCAGCATACACGCAGGACCAGAGCTTACTGTCTCTACGCAGTGTTCTGGTACCGAAACGGTTGCTTAAGCAAAGTCCCTAGGAGTCTTGGAAAGCTTACTACCGTGAAACTAAAGCAGAACAGCGATGAAGGCCTCATGGAGCTGCTGCACGCCTCCCGTTTTGCCAGGATAATCAGGGCCTTACTTCGAGGCTAGTGCTCACATTGACTTTCACGTTTGGTATAGAGCAGAGCAGGGTGAGCTTCCAACTAGGAACTGGAAGCACAAGGTTTCTTTCGAGAAAACTCATTTTCTTCTATGAGCCATGCCGGCTGTAAGTAAAAGCACGGTAACAACAGTGCTTTTCACGTAGGTTCGGGGCCGCATCAACGGAGCTTTCATAATGGGAAAACTAGCCTTGTGCCATCAGTCTCTAATTTCTAGGTTGACACGCAGCATACACGCAGGAGCAGGGCTTCCTGGTTCTACGCAGTCTTCTGGTACTGAAACGGGTGCTGAAGCAAGGCCCCTAGGAGTGTTGAAAAGCTTACTACCTTGACACTAAAGCAGAACAACGATGAAGGCCTCATGGAGCCGCTGCACGCCTCTCGTTTTGCAAGGATAATCAGGGCCTTACTTCGAAGCTTGGGCTCACGTTGACTTTCACTTTAGGTATAGAGCAGAGCAGGGTGAGCTTCCAACAAGGAACTGGAAACCCAAGGTTTCTTAGGAGAAAACTCATTTTCTTCTCAGAACCATGCCGGCAGTGAGGAAAACCCCGGCAACAACAATGCTTTTCAGGTAGCTTCGAGGCCGCATGAACGGAGCTTTCATAATGGGAAAAGAAGCCTTATGCCATCAGTCTCCAATTTCTAGGTTGACACGCAGCATACACGCAGGACCAGAGCTTACTGTCTCTACGCAGTGTTCTGGTACCGAAACGGTTGCTTAAGCAAAGTCCCTAGGAGTCGTGGAAAGCTTACTACCGTGAAACTAAAGCAGAACAGCGATGAAGGCCTCATGGAGCTGCTGCACGCCTCCCGTTTTGCCAGGATAATCTGGGCCTTACTTCGAGGCTAGTGCTCACATTGACTTTCACGTTTGGTATAGAGCAGAGCAGGGTGAGCTTCCAACTAGGAACTGGAAGCACAAGGTTTCTTTCGAGAAAACTCATTTTCTTCTATGAGCCATGCCGGCTGTAAGTAAAAGCACGGTAACAACAGTGCTTTTCAGGTAGCTTCGGGGCCGCATCAACGGAGCTTTCATAAAGGGAAAACTAGCCTTGTGCCATCAGTCTCTAATTTCTAGGTTGACACGCAGCATACACGCAGGAGCAGAGCTTCCTGGTTCTACGCAGTCTTCTGGTACTGAAACGGGTGCTGAAGCAAGGCCCCTAGGAGTGTTGAAAAGCTTACTACCTTGACACTAAAGCAGAACAACGATGAAGGCCTCATGGAGCCGCTGCCCGCCTCTCGTTTTGCAAGGATAATCAGGGCTTTAATTCGAAGCTTGGGCTCACGTTGACTTTCACTTTAGGTATAGAGCAGAGCAGGGTGAGCTTCCAACAAGGAACTGGAAACCCAAGGTTTCTTAGGAGAAAACTCATTTTCTTCTCAGAACCATGCCGGCAGTGAGGAAAACCCCGGCAACAACAATGCTTTTCAGGTAGCTTCGAGGCCGCATGAACGGAGCTTTCATAATGGGAAAAGAAGCCTTATGCCATCAGTCTCCAATTTCTAGGTTGACACGCAGCATACACGCAGGACCAGAGCTTACGGTCTCTACGCAGTGTTCTGGTACCGAAACGGTTGCTTAAGCAAAGTCCCTAGGAGTCTTGGAAAGCTTACTACCGTGAAACTAAAGCAGAACAGCGATGAAGGCCTCATGGAGCTGCTGCACGCCTCCCGTTTTGCCAGGATAATCAGGGCCTT
Source organism: Eubalaena glacialis (assembly GCF_028564815.1). Lineage (NCBI taxonomy): Eukaryota > Metazoa > Chordata > Mammalia > Artiodactyla > Balaenidae > Eubalaena > Eubalaena glacialis. The sequence goes on along the minus strand of NC_083726.1, from coordinate 84,052,180 downwards.
ACTTCGAGGCTAGTGCTCACATTGACTTTCACGTTTGGTATAGAGCAGAGCAGGGTGAGCTTCCAACTAGGAACTGGAAGCACAAGGTTTCTTTCGAGAAAACTCATTTTCTTCTATGAGCCATGCCGGCTGTAAGTAAAAGCACGGTAACAACAGTGCTTTTCACGTAGCTTCGGGGCCGCATCAACGGAGATTTCATAATGGGAAAACTAGCCTTGTGCCATCAGTCTCTAATTTCTAGGTTGACACGCAGCATACACGCAGGACCAGAGCTTCCTGGTTCTACGCAGTGTTCTGGTACTGAAACGGGTGCTGAAGCAAGGCCCCTAGGAGTGTTGAAAAGCTTACTACCTTGACACTAAAGCAGAACAACGATGAAGGCCTCATGGAGCCGCTGCACGCCTCTCGTTTTGCAAGGATAATCAGGGCCTTACTTCGAAGCTTGGGCTCACGTTGACTTTCACTTTAGGTATAGAGCAGAGCAGGGTGAGCTTCCAACAAGGAACTGGAAACCCAAGGTTTCTTAGGAGAAAACTCATTTTCTTCTCAGAACCATGCCGGCAGTGAGGAAAACCCCGGCAACAACAATGCTTTTCAGGTAGCTTCGAGGCCGCATGAACGGAGCTTTCATAATGGGAAAAGAAGCCTTATGCCATCAGTCTCCAATTTCTAGGTTGACACGCAGCATACACGCAGGACCAGAGCTTACTGTCTCTACGCAGTGTTCTGGTACCGAAACGGTTGCTTAAGCAAAGTCCCTAGGAGTCTTGGAAAGCTTACTACCGTGAAACTAAAGCAGAACAGCGATGAAGGCCTCATGGAGCTGCTGCACGCCTCCCGTTTTGCCAGGATAATCTGGGCCTTACTTCGAGGCTAGTGCTCACATTGACTTTCACGTTTGGTATAGAGCAGAGCAGGGTGAGCTTCCAACTAGGAACTGGAAGCACAAGGTTTCTTTCGAGAAAACTCATTTTCTTCTATGAGCCATGCCGGCTGTAAGTAAAAGCACGGTAACAACAGTGCTTTTCAGGTAGCTTCGGGGCCGCATCAACGGAGCTTTCATAATGGGAAAACTAGCCTTGTGCCATCAGTCTCTAATTTCTAGGTTGACACGCAGCATACACGCAGGAGCAGAGCTTCCTGGTTCTACGCAGTCTTCTGGTACTGAAACGGGTGCTGAAGCAAGGCCCCTAGGAGTGTTGAAAAGCTTACTACCTTGACACTAAAGCAGAACAACGATGAAGGCCTCATGGAGCCGCTGCACGCCTCTCGTTTTGCAAGGATAATCAGGGCCTTACTTCGAAGCTTGGGCTCACGTTGACTTTCACTTTAGGTATAGAGCAGAGCAGGGTGAGCTTCCAACAAGGAACTGGAAACCCAAGGTTTCTTAGGAGAAAACTCATTTTCTTCTCAGAACCATGCCGGCAGTGAGGAAAACCCCGGCAACAACAATGCTTTTCAGGTAGCTTCGAGGCCGCATGAACGGAGCTTTCATAATGGGAAAAGAAGCCTTATGCCATCAGTCTCCAATTTCTAGGTTGACACGCAGCATACACGCAGGACCAGAGCTTACTGTCTCTACGCAGTGTTCTGGTACCGAAACGGTTGCTTAAGCAAAGTCCCTAGGAGTCTTGGAAAGCTTACTACCGTGAAACTAAAGCAGAACAGCGATGAAGGCCTCATGGAGCTGCTGCACGCCTCCCGTTTTGCCAGGATAATCTGGGCCTTACTTCGAGGCTAGTGCTCACATTGACTTTCACGTTTGGTATAGAGCAGAGCAGGGTGAGCTTCCAACTAGGAACTGGAAGCACAAGGTTTCTTTCGAGAAAACTCATTTTCTTCTATGAGCCATGCCGGCTGTAAGTAAAAGCACGGTAACAACAGTGCTTTTCAGGTAGCTTCGGGGCCGCATCAACGGAGCTTTCATAATGGGAAAACTAGCCTTGTGCCATCAGTCTCTAATTTCTAGGTTGACACGCAGCATACACGCAGGAGCAGGGCTTCCTGGTTCTACGCAGTCTTCTGGTACTGAAACGGGTGCTGAAGCAAGGCCCCTAGGAGTGTTGAAAAGCTTACTACCTTGACACTAAAGCAGAACAACGATGAAGGCCTCATGGAGCCGCTGCACGCCTCTCGTTTTGCAAGGATAATCAGGGCCTTACTTCGAAGCTTGGGCTCACGTTGACTTTCACTTTAGGTATAGAGCAGAGCAGGGTGAGCTTCCAACAAGGAACTGGAAACCCAAGGTTTCTTAGGAGAAAACTCATTTTCTTCTCAGAACCATGCCGGCAGTGAGGAAAACCCCGGCAACAACAATGCTTTTCAGGTAGCTTCGAGGCCGCATGAACGGAGCTTTCATAATGGGAAAAGAAGCCTTATGCCATCAGTCTCCAATTTCTAGGTTGACACGCAGCATACACGCAGGACCAGAGCTTACTGTCTCTACGCAGTGTTCTGGTACCGAAACGGTTGCTTAAGCAAAGTCCCTAGGAGTCTTGGAAAGCTTACTACCGTGAAACTAAAGCAGAACAGCGATGAAGGCCTCATGGAGCTGCTGCACGCCTCCCGTTTTGCCAGGATAATCAGGGCCTTACTTCGAGGCTAGTGCTCACATTGACTTTCACGTTTGGTATAGAGCAGAGCAGGGTGAGCTTCCAACTAGGAACTGGAAGCACAAGGTTTCTTTCGAGAAAACTCATTTTCTTCTATGAGCCATGCCGGCTGTAAGTAAAAGCACGGTAACAACAGTGCTTTTCACGTAGCTTCGGGGCCGCATCAACGGAGCTTTCATAATGGGAAAACTAGCCTTGTGCCATCAGTCTCTAATTTCTAGGTTGACACGCAGCATACACGCAGGAGCAGGGCTTCCTGGTTCTACGCAGTCTTCTGGTACTGAAACGGGTGCTGAAGCAAGGCCCCTAGGAGTGTTGAAAAGCTTACTACCTTGACACTAAAGCAGAACAACGATGAAGGCCTCATGGAGCCGCTGCACGCCTCTCGTTTTGCAAGGATAATCAGGGCCTTACTTCGAAGCTTGGGCTCACGTTGACTTTCACTTTAGGTATAGAGCAGAGCAGGGTGAGCTTCCAACAAGGAACTGGAAACCCAAGGTTTCTTAGGAGAAAACTCATTTTCTTCTCAGAACCATGCCGGCAGTGAGGAAAACCCCGGCAACAACAATGCTTTTCAGGTAGCTTCGAGGCCGCATGAACGGAGCTTTCATAATGGGAAAAGAAGCCTTATGCCATCAGTCTCCAATTTCTAGGTTGACACGCAGCATACACGCAGGACCAGAGCTTACGGTCTCTACGCAGTGTTCTGGTACCGAAACGGTTGCTTAAGCAAAGTCCCTAGGAGTCTTGGAAAGCTTACTACCGTGAAACTAAAGCAGAACAGCGATGAAGGCCTCATGGAGCTGCTGCACGCCTCCCGTTTTGCCAGGATAATCAGGGCCTTACTTCGAGGCTAGTGCTCACATTGACTTTCACGTTTGGTATAGAGCAGAGCAGGGTGAGCTTCCAACTAGGAACTGGAAGCACAAGGTTTCTTTCGAGAAAACTCATTTTCTTCTATGAGCCATGCAGGCTGTAAGTAAAAGCACGGTAACAACAGTGCTTTTCACGTAGCTTCGGGGCCGCATCAACGGAGCTTTCATAATGGGAAAACTAGCCTTGTGCCATCAGTCTCTAATTTCTAGGTTGACACGCAGCATACACGCAGGACCAGAGCTTCCTGGTTCTACGCAGTCTTCTGGTACTGAAACGGGTGCTGAAGCAAGGCCCCTAGGAGTGTTGAAAAGCTTACTACCTTGACACTAAAGCAGAACAACGATGAAGGCCTCATGGAGCCGCTGCACGCCTCTCGTTTTGCAAGGATAATCAGGGCCTTACTTCGAAGCTTGGGCTCACGTTGACTTTCACTTTAGGTATAGAGCAGAGCAGGGTGAGCTTCCAACAAGGAACTGGAAACCCAAGGTTTCTTAGGAGAAAACTCATTTTCTTCTCAGAACCATGCCGGCAGTGAGGAAAACCCCGGCAACAACAATGCTTTTCAGGTAGCTTCGAGGCCGCATGAACGGAGCTTTCATAATGGGAAAAGAAGTCTTATGCCATCAGTCTCCAATTTCTAGGTTGACACGCAGCATACACGCAGGACCAGAGCTTACTGTCTCTACGCAGTGTTCTGGTACCGAAACGGTTGCTTAAGCAAAGTCCCTAGGAGTCTTGGAAAGCTTACTACCGTGAAACTAAAGCAGAACAGCGATGAAGGCCTCATGGAGCTGCTGCACGCCTCCCGTTTTGCCAGGATAATCTGGGCCTTACTTCGAGGCTAGTGCTCACATTGACTTTCACGTTTGGTATAGAGCAGAGCAGGGTGAGCTTCCAACTAGGAACTGGAAGCACAAGGTTTCTTTCGAGAAAACTCATTTTCTTCTATGAGCCATGCCGGCTGTAAGTAAAAGCACGGTAACAACAGTGCTTTTCAGGTAGCTTCGGGGCCGCATCAACGGAGCTTTCATAATGGGAAAACTAGCCTTGTGCCATCAGTCTCTAATTTCTAGGTTGACACGCAGCATACACGCAGGAGCAGAGCTTCCTGGTTCTACGCAGTCTTCTGGTACTGAAACGGGTGCTGAAGCAAGGCCCCTAGGAGTGTTGAAAAGCTTACTACCTTGACACTAAAGCAGAACAACGATGAAGGCCTCATGGAGCCGCTGCACGCCTCTCGTTTTGCAAGGATAATCAGGGCCTTACTTCGAAGCTTGGGCTCACGTTGACTTTCACTTTAGGTATAGAGCAGAGCAGGGTGAGCTTCCAACAAGGAACTGGAAACCCAAGGTTTCTTAGGAGAAAACTCATTTTCTTCTCAGAACCATGCCGGCAGTGAGGAAAACCCCGGCAACAACAATGCTTTTCAGGTAGCTTCGAGGCCGCATGAACGGAGCTTTCATAATGGGAAAAGAAGCCTTATGCCATCAGTCTCCAATTTCTAGGTTGACACGCAGCATACACGCAGGACCAGAGCTTACTGTCTCTACGCAGTGTTCTGGTACCGAAACGGTTGCTTAAGCAAAGTCCCTAGGAGTCTTGGAAAGCTTACTACCGTGAAACTAAAGCAGAACAGCGATGAAGGCCTCATGGAGCTGCTGCACGCCTCCCGTTTTGCCAGGATAATCTGGGCCTTACTTCGAGGCTAGTGCTCACATTGACTTTCACGTTTGGTATAGAGCAGAGCAGGGTGAGCTTCCAACTAGGAACTGGAAGCACAAGGTTTCTTTCGAGAAAACTCATTTTCTTCTATGAGCCATGCCGGCTGTAAGTAAAAGCACGGTAACAACAGTGCTTTTCAGGTAGCTTCGGGGCCGCATCAACGGAGCTTTCATAATGGGAAAACTAGCCTTGTGCCATCAGTCTCTAATTTCTAGGTTGACACGCAGCATACACGCAGGAGCAGAGCTTCCTGGTTCTACGCAGTCTTCTGGTACTGAAACGGGTGCTGAAGCAAGGCCCCTAGGAGTGTTGAAAAGCTTACTACCTTGACACTAAAGCAGAACAACGATGAAGGCCTCATGGAGCCGCTGCACGCCTCTCGTTTTGCAAGGATAATCAGGGCCTTACTTCGAAGCTTGGGCTCACGTTGACTTTCACTTTAGGTATAGAGCAGAGCAGGGTGAGCTTCCAACAAGGAACTGGAAACCCAAGGTTTCTTAGGAGAAAACTCATTTTCTTCTCAGAACCATGCCGGCAGTGAGGAAAACCCCGGCAACAACAATGCTTTTCAGGTAGCTTCGAGGCCGCATGAACGGAGCTTTCATAATGGGAAAAGAAGCCTTATGCCATCAGTCTCCAATTTCTAGGTTGACACGCAGCATACACGCAGGACCAGAGCTTACTGTCTCTACGCAGTGTTCTGGTACCGAAACGGTTGCTTAAGCAAAGTCCCTAGGAGTCTTGGAAAGCTTACTACCGTGAAACTAAAGCAGAACAGCGATGAAGGCCTCATGGAGCTGCTGCACGCCTCCCGTTTTGCCAGGATAATCTGGGCCTTACTTCGAGGCTAGTGCTCACATTGACTTTCACGTTTGGTATAGAGCAGAGCAGGGTGAGCTTCCAACTAGGAACTGGAAGCACAAGGTTTCTTTCGAGAAAACTCATTTTCTTCTATGAGCCATGCCGGCTGTAAGTAAAAGCACGGTAACAACAGTGCTTTTCAGGTAGCTTCGGGGCCGCATCAACGGAGCTTTCATAATGGGAAAACTAGCCTTGTGCCATCAGTCTCTAATTTCTAGGTTGACACGCAGCATACACGCAGGAGCAGGGCTTCCTGGTTCTACGCAGTCTTCTGGTACTGAAACGGGTGCTGAAGCAAGGCCCCTAGGAGTGTTGAAAAGCTTACTACCTTGACACTAAAGCAGAACAACGATGAAGGCCTCATGGAGCCGCTGCACGCCTCTCGTTTTGCAAGGATAATCAGGGCCTTACTTCGAAGCTTGGGCTCACGTTGACTTTCACTTTAGGTATAGAGCAGAGCAGGGTGAGCTTCCAACAAGGAACTGGAAACCCAAGGTTTCTTAGGAGAAAACTCATTTTCTTCTCAGAACCATGCCGGCAGTGAGGAAAACCCCGGCAACAACAATGCTTTTCAGGTAGCTTCGAGGCCGCATGAACGGAGCTTTCATAATGGGAAAAGAAGCCTTATGCCATCAGTCTCCAATTTCTAGGTTGACACGCAGCATACACGCAGGACCAGAGCTTACTGTCTCTACGCAGTGTTCTGGTACCGAAACGGTTGCTTAAGCAAAGTCCCTAGGAGTCTTGGAAAGCTTACTACCGTGAAACTAAAGCAGAACAGTGATGAAGGCCTCATGGAGCTGCTGCACGCCTCCCGTTTTGCCAGGATAATCAGGGCCTTACTTCGAGGCTAGTGCTCACATTGACTTTCACGTTTGGTATAGAGCAGAGCAGGGTGAGCTTCCAACTAGGAACTGGAAGCACAAGGTTTCTTTCGAGAAAACTCATTTTCTTCTATGAGCCATGCCGGCTGTAAGTAAAAGCACGGTAACAACAGTGCTTTTCAGGTAGCTTCGTGGCCGCATCAACGGAGCTTTCATAATGGGAAAACTAGCCTTGTGCCATCAGTCTCTAATTTCTAGGTTGACACGCAGCATACACGCAGGAGCAGAGCTTCCTGGTTCTACGCAGTCTTCTGGTACTGAAACGGGTGCTGAAGCAAGGCCCCTAGGAGTGTTGAAAAGCTTACTACCTTGACACTAAAGCAGAACAACGATGAAGGCCTCATGGAGCCGCTGCACGCCTCTCGTTTTGCAAGGATAATCAGGGCCTTACTTCGAAGCTTGGGCTCACGTTGACTTTCACTTTAGGTATAGAGCAGAGCAGGGTGAGCTTCCAACAAGGAACTGGAAACCCAAGGTTTCTTAGGAGAAAACTCATTTTCTTCTCAGAACCATGCCGGCAGTGAGGAAAACCCCGGCAACAACAATGCTTTTCAGGTAGCTTCGAGGCCGCATGAACGGAGCTTTCATAATGGGAAAAGAAGCCTTATGCCATCAGTCTCCAATTTCTAGGTTGACACGCAGCATACACGCAGGACCAGAGCTTACTGTCTCTACGTAGTGTTCTGGTACCGAAACGGTTGCTTAAGCAAAGTCCCTAGGAGTCTTGGAAAGCTTACTACCGTGAAACTAAAGCAGAACAGCGATGAAGGCCTCATGGAGCTGCTGCACGCCTCCCGTTTTGCCAGGATAATCAGGGCCTTACTTCGAGGCTAGTGCTCACATTGACTTTCACGTTTGGTATAGAGCAGAGCAGGGTGAGCTTCCAACTAGGAATTGGAAGCACAAGGTTTCTTTCGAGAAAACTCATTTTCTTCTATGAGCCATGCCGGCTGTAAGTAAAAGCACGGTAACAACAGTGCTTTTCACGTAGCTTCGGGGCCGCATCAACGGAGCTTTCATAATGGGAAAACTAGCCTTGTGCCATCAGTCTCTAATTTCTAGGTTGACACGCAGCATACACGCAGGAGCAGAGCTTCCTGGTTCTACGCAGTCTTCTGGTACTGAAACGGGTGCTGAAGCAAGGCCCCTAGGAGTGTTGAAAAGCTTACTACCTTGACACTAAAGCAGAACCACGACGAAGGCCTCATGGAGCTGCTGCACGCCTCTCGTTTTGCAAGGATAATCAGGGCCTTACTTCGAAGCTTGGGCTCACGTTGACTTTCACTTTAGGTATAGAGCAGAGCAGGGTGAGCTTCCAACAAGGAACTGGAAACCCAAGGTTTCTTAGGAGAAAACTCATTTTCTTCTCAGAACCATGCCGGCAGTGAGGAAAACCCCGGCAACAACAATGCTTTTCAGGTAGCTTCGAGGCCGCATGAACGGAGCTTTCATAATGGGAAAAGAAGCCTTATGCCATCAGTCTCCAATTTCTAGGTTGACACGCAGCATACACGCAGGACCAGAGCTTACTGTCTCTACGCAGTGTTCTGGTACCGAAACGGTTGCTTAAGCAAAGTCCCTAGGAGTCTTGGAAAGCTTACTACCATGAAACTAAAGCAGAACAGCGATGAAGGCCTCATGGAGCTGCTGCACGCCTCCCGTTTTGCCAGGATAATCTGGGCCTTACTTCGAGGCTAGTGCTCACATTGACTTTCACGTTTGGTATAGAGCAGAGCAGGGTGAGCTTCCAACTAGGAACTGGAAGCACAAGGTTTCTTTCGAGAAAACTCATTTTCTTCTATGAGCCATGCCGGCTGTAAGTAAAAGCACGGTAACAACAGTGCTTTTCAGGTAGCTTCGGGGCCGCATCAACGGAGCTTTCATAATGGGAAAACTAGCCTTGTGCCATCAGTCTCTAATTTCTAGGTTGACACGCAGCATACACGCAGGAGCAGAGCTTCCTGGTTCTACGCAGTCTTCTGGTACTGAAACGGGTGCTGAAGCAAGGCCCCTAGGAGTGTTGATAAGCTTACTACCTTGACACTAAAGCAGAACAACGATGAAGGCCTCATGGAGCCGCTGCACGCCTCTCGTTTTGCAAGGATAATCAGGGCCTTACTTCGAAGCTTGGGCTCACGTTGACTTTCACTTTAGGTATAGAGCAGAGCAGGGTGAGCTTCCAACAAGGAACTGGAAACCCAAGGTTTCTTAGGAGAAAACTCATTTTCTTCTCAGAACCATGCCGGCAGTGAGGAAAACCCCGGCAACAACAATGCTTTTCAGGTAGCTTCGAGGCCGCATGAACGGAGCTTTCATAATGGGAAAAGAAGCCTTATGCCATCAGTCTCCAATTTCTAGGTTGACACGCAGCATACACGCAGGACCAGAGCTTACTGTCTCTACGCAGTGTTCTGGTACCGAAACGGTTGCTTAAGCAAAGTCCCTAGGAGTCGTGGAAAGCTTACTACCGTGAAACTAAAGCAGAACAGCGATGAAGGCCTCATGGAGCTGCTGCACGCCTCCCGTTTTGCCAGGATAATCTGGGCCTTACTTCGAGGCTAGTGCTCACATTGACTTTCACGTTTGGTATAGAGCAGAGCAGGGTGAGCTTCCAACTAGGAACTGGAAGCACAAGGTTTCTTTCGAGAAAACTCATTTTCTTCTATGAGCCATGCCGGCTGTAAGTAAAAGCACGGTAACAACAGTGCTTTTCAGGTAGCTTCGGGGCCGCATCAACGGAGCTTTCATAATGGGAAAACTAGCCTTGTGCCATCAGTCTCTAACTTCTAGGTTGACACGCAGCATACACGCAGGAGCAGAGCTTCCTGGTTCTACGCAGTCTTCTGGTACTGAAACGGGTGCTGAAGCAAGGCCCCTAGGAGTGTTGAAAAGCTTACTACCTTGACACTAAAGCAGAACAACGATGAAGGCCTCATGGAGCCGCTGCACGCCTCTCGTTTTGCAAGGATAATCAGGGCCTTACTTCGAAGCTTGGGCTCACGTTGACTTTCACTTTAGGTATAGAGCAGAGCAGGGTGAGCTTCCAACAAGGAACTGGAAACCCAAGGTTTCTTAGGAGAAAACTCATTTTCTTCTCAGAACCATGCCGGCAGTGAGGAAAACCCCGGCAACAACAATGCTTTTCAGGTAGCTTCGAGGCCGCATGAACGGAGCTTTCATAATGGGAAAAGAAGCCTTATGCCATCAGTCTCCAATTTCTAGGTTGACACGCAGCATACACGCAGGACCAGAGCTTACTGTCTCTACGCAGTGTTCTGGTACCGAAACGGTTGCTTAAGCAAAGTCCCTAGGAGTCGTGGAAAGCTTACTACCGTGAAACTAAAGCAGAACAGCTATGAAGGCCTCATGGAGCTGCTGCACGCCTCCCGTTTTGCCAGGATAATCAGGGCCTTACTTCGAGGCTAGTGCTCACATTGACTTTCACGTTTGGTATAGAGCAGAGCAGGGTGAGCTTCCAACTAGGAACTGGAAGCACAAGGTTTCTTTCGAGAAAACTCATTTTCTTCTATGAGCCATGCCGGCTGTAAGTAAAAGCACGGTAACAACAGTGCTTTTCAGGTAGCTTCGGGGCCGCATCAACGGAGCTTTCATAATGGGAAAACTAACCTTGTGCCATCAGTCTCTAATTTCTAGGTTGACACGCAGCATACACGCAGGAGCAGAGCTTGCTGGTTCTACGCAGTGTTCTGGTACTGAAACGGGTGCTGAAGCAAGGCCCCTAGGAGTGTTGAAAAGCTTACTACCTTGACACTAAAGCAGAACAACGATGAAGGCCTCATGGAGCTGCTGCACGCCTCTCATTTTGCAAGGATAATCAGGGCCTTACTTCGAAGCTTGGGCTCACGTTGACTTTCACTTTAGGTATAGAGCAGAGCAGGGTGAGCTTCCAACAAGGAACTGGAAACCCAAGGTTTCTTAGGAGAAAACTCATTTTCTTCTCAGAACCATGCCGGCAGTGAGGAAAACCCCGGCAACAACAATGCTTTTCAGGTAGCTTCGAGGCCGCATGAACGGAGCTTTTATAATGGGAAAAGAAGCCTTATGCCATCAGTCTCCAATTTCTAGGTTGACACGCAGCATACACGCAGGACCAGAGCTTACTGTCTCTACGCAGTGTTCTGGTACCGAAACGGTTGCTTAAGCAAAGTCCCTAGGAGTCGTGGAAAGCTTACTACCGTGAAACTAAAGCAGAACAGCGATGAAGGCCTCATGGAGCTGCTGCACGCCTCCCGTTTTGCCAGGATAATCAGGGCCTTACTTCGAGGCTAGTGCTCACATTGACTTTCACGTTTGGTATAGAGCAGAGCAGGGTGAGCTTCCAACTAGGAACTGGAAGCACAAGGTTTCTTTCGAGAAAACTCATTTTCTTCTATGAGCCATGCCGGCTGTAAGTAAAAGCACGGTAACAACAGTGCTTTTCAGGTAGCTTCGGGGCCGCATCAACGGAGCTTTCATAATGGGAAAACTAGCCTTGTGCCATCAGTCTCTAATTTCTAGGTTGACACGCAGCATACACGCAGGAGCAGGGCTTCCTGGTTCTACGCAGTGTTCTGGTACTGAAACGGGTGCTGAAGCAAGGCCCCTAGGAGTGTTGAAAAGCTTACTACCTTGACACTAAAGCAGAACAACGATGAAGGCCTCATGGAGCCGCTGCACGCCTCTCGTTTTGCAAGGATAATCTGGGCCTTACTTCGAAGCTTGGGCTCACGTTGACTTTCACTTTAGGTATAGAGCAGAGCAGGGTGAGCTTCCAACAAGGAACTGGAAACCCAAGGTTTCTTAGGAGAAAACTCATTTTCTTCTCAGAACCATGCCGGCAGTGAGGAAAACCCCGGCAACAACAATGCTTTTCAGGTAGCTTCGAGGCCGCATGAACGGAGCTTTCATAATGGGAAAAGAAGCCTTATGCCATCAGTCTCCAATTTCTAGGTTGACATGCAGCATACACGCAGGACCAGAGCTTACTGTCTCTACGTAGTGTTCTGGTACCGAAACGGTTGCTTAAGCAAAGTCCCTAGGAGTCTTGGAAAGCTTACTACCGTGAAACTAAAGCAGAACAGCGATGAAGGCCTCATGGAGCTGCTGCACGCCTCCCGTTTTGCCAGGATAATCAGGGCCTTACTTCGAGGCTAGTGCTCACATTGACTTTCACGTTTGGTATAGAGCAGAGCAGGGTGAGCTTCCAACTAGGAACTGGAAGCACAAGGTTTCTTTCGAGAAAACTCATTTTCTTCTATGAGCCATGCCGGCTGTAAGTAAAAGCACGGTAACAACAGTGCTTTTCAGGTAGCTTCGGGGCCGCATCAACGGAGCTTTCATAATGGGAAAACTAGCCTTGTGCCATCAGTCTCTAATTTCTAGGTTGACACGCAGCATACACGCAGGAGCAGAGCTTCCTGGTTCTACGCAGTCTTCTGGTACTGAAACGGGTGCTGAAGCAAGGCCCCTAGGAGTGTTGAAAAGCTTACTACCTTGACACTAAAGCAGAACCACGATGAAGGCCTCATGGAGCTGCTGCACGCCTCTCGTTTTGCAAGGATAATCAGGGCCTTACTTCGAAGCTTGGGCTCACGTTGACTTTCACTTTAGGTATAGAGCAGAGCAGGGTGAGCTTCCAACAAGGAACTGGAAACCCAAGGTTTCTTAGGAGAAAACTCATTTTCTTCTCAGAACCATGCCGGCAGTGAGGAAAACCCCGGCAACAACAATGCTTTTCAGGTAGCTTCGAGGCCGCATGAACGGAGCTTTCATAATGGGAAAAGAAGCCTTATGCCATCAGTCTCCAATTTCTAGGTTGACACGCAGCATACACGCAGGACCAGAGCTTACTGTCTCTACGCAGTGTTCTGGTACCGAAACGGTTGCTTAAGCAAAGTCCCTAGGAGTCGTGGAAAGCTTACTACCGTGAAACTAAAGCAGAACAGCGATGAAGGCCTCATGGAGCTGCTGCACGCCTCCCGTTTTGCCAGGATAATCTGGGCCTTACTTCGAGGCTAGTGCTCACATTGACTTTCACGTTTGGTATAGAGCAGAGCAGGGTGAGCTTCCAACTAGGAACTGGAAGCACAAGGTTTCTTTCGAGAAAACTCATTTTCTTCTATGAGCCATGCCGGCTGTAAGTAAAAGCACGGTAACAACAGTGCTTTTCAGGTAGCTTCGGGGCCGCATCAACGGAGCTTTCATAATGGGAAAACTAGCCTTGTGCCATCAGTCTCTAATTTCTAGGTTGACACGCAGCATACACGCAGGAGCAGAGCTTCCTGGTTCTACGCAGTCTTCTGGTACTGAAACGGGTGCTGAAGCAAGGCCCCTAGGAGTGTTGAAAAGCTTACTACCTTGACACTAAAGCAGAACAACGATGAAGGCCTCATGGAGCTGTTGCACGCCTCTCGTTTTGCAAGGATAATCAGGGCCTTACTTCGAAGCTTGGGCTCACGTTGACTTTCACTTTAGGTATAGAGCAGAGCAGGGTGAGCTTCCAACAAGGAACTGGAAACCCAAGGTTTCTTAGGAGAAAACTCATTTTCTTCTCAGAACCATGCCGGCAGTGAGGAAAACCCCGGCAACAACAATGCTTTTCAGGTAGCTTCGAGGCCGCATGAACGGAGCTTTCATAATGGGAAAAGAAGCCTTATGCCATCAGTCTCCAATTTCTAGGTTGACACGCAGCATACACGCAGGACCAGAGCTTACTGTCTCTACGCAGTGTTCTGGTACTGAAACGGTTGCTTAAGCAAAGTCCCTAGGAGTCGTGGAAAGCTTACTACCGTGAAACTAAAGCAGAACAGCGATGAAGGCCTCATGGAGCTGCTGCACGCCTCCCGTTTTGCCAGGATAATCTGGCGCTTACTTCGAGGCTAGTGCTCACATTGACTTTCACGTTTGGTATAGAGCAGAGCAGGGTGAGCTTCCAACTAGGAAATGGAAGCACAAGGTTTCTTTCGAGAAAACTCATTTTCTTCTATGAGCCATGCCGGCTGTAAGTAAAAGCACGGTAACAACAGTGCTTTTCAGGTAGCTTCGGGGCCGCATCAACGGAGCTTTCATAATGGGAAAACTAGCCTTGTGCCATCAGTCTCTAATTTCTAGGTTGACACGCAGCATACACGCAGGAGCAGAGCTTCCTGGTTCTACGCAGTCTTCTGGTACTGAAACGGGTGCTGAAGCAAGGCCCCTAGGAGTGTTGAAAAGCTTACTACCTTGACACTAAAGCAGAACAACGATGAAGGCCTCATGGAGCCGCTGCACGCCTCTCGTTTTGCAAGGATAATCAGGGCCTTACTTCGAAGCTGGGCTCACGTTGACTTTCACTTTAGGTATAGAGCAGAGCAGGGTGAGCTTCCAACAAGGAACTGGAAACCCAAGTTTCTTAGGAGAAAACTCATTTTCTTCTCAGAACCATGCCGGCAGTGAGGAAAACCCCGGCAACAACAATGCTTTTCAGGTAGCTTCGAGGCCGCATGAACGGAGCTTTCATAATGGGAAAAGAAGCCTTATGCCATCAGTCTCCAATTTCTAGGTTGACACGCAGCATACACGCAGGACCAGAGCTTACTGTCTCTACGCAGTGTTCTGGTACCGAAACGGTTGCTTAAGCAAAGTCCCTAGGAGTCGTGGAAAGCTTACTACCGTGAAACTAAAGCAGAACAGCGATGAAGGCCTCATGGAGCTGCTGCACGCCTCCCGTTTTGCCAGGATAATCTGGGCCTTACTTCGAGGCTAGTGCTCACATTGACTTTCACGTTTGGTATAGAGCAGAGCAGGGTGAGCTTCCAACTAGGAACTGGAAGCACAAGGTTTCTTTCGAGAAAACTCATTTTCTTCTATGAGCCATGCCGGCTGTAAGTAAAAGCACGGTAACAACAGTGCTTTTCAGGTAGCTTCGGGGCCGCATCAACGGAGCTTTCATAATGGGAAAACTAGCCTTGTGCCATCAGTCTCTAATTTCTAGGTTGACACGCAGCATACACGCAGGAGCAGAGCTTCCTGGTTCTACGCAGTCTTCTGGTACTGAAACGGGTGCTGAAGCAAGGCCCCTAGGAGTGTTGAAAAGCTTACTACCTTGACACTAAAGCAGAACAACGATGAAGGCCTCATGGAGCTGTTGCACGCCTCTCGTTTTGCAAGGATAATCAGGGCCTTACTTCGAAGCTTGGGCTCACGTTGACTTTCACTTTAGGTATAGAGCAGAGCAGGGTGAGCTTCCAACAAGGAACTGGAAACCCAAGGTTTCTTAGGAGAAAACTCATTTTCTTCTCAGAACCATGCCGGCAGTGAGGAAAACCCCGGCAACAAACAATGCTTTTCAGGTAGCTTCGAGGCCGCATGAACGGAGCTTTCATAATGGGAAAAGAAGCCTTATGCCATCAGTCTCCAATTTCTAGGTTGACACGCAGCATACACGCAGGACCAGAGCTTACTGTCTCTACGCAGTGTTCTGGTACTGAAACGGTTGCTTAAGCAAAGTCCCTAGGAGTCGTGGAAAGCTTACTACCGTGAAACTAAAGCAGAACAGCGATGAAGGCCTCATGGAGCTGCTGCACGCCTCCCGTTTTGCCAGGATAATCTTGGGCCTTACTTCGAGGCTAGTGCTCACATTGACTTTCACGTTTGGTATAGAGCAGAGCAGGGTGAGCTTCCAACTAGGAAATGGAAGCACAGGTTTCTTTCGAGAAAACTCATTTTCTTCTATGAGCCATGCCGGCTGTAAGTAAAAGCACGGTAACAACAGTGCTTTTCAGGTAGCTTCGGGGCCGCATCAACGGAGCTTTCATAATGGGAAAACTAGCCTTGTGCCATCAGTCTCTAATTTCTAGGTTGACACGCAGCATACACGCAGGAGCAGAGCTTCCTGGTTCTACGCAGTCTTCTGGTACTGAAACGGGTGCTGAAGCAAGGCCCCTAGGAGTGTTGAAAGCTTACTACCTTGACACTAAAGCAGAACAACGAGAAGGCCTCATGGAGCCGCTGCACGCCTCTCGTTTTGCAAGGATAATCAGGGGCCTTACTTCGAAGCTTGGGCTCACGTTGACTTTCACTTTAGGTATAGAGCAGAGCAGGGTGAGCTTCCAACAAGGAACTGGAAACCCAAGGTTTCTTAGGAGAAAACTCATTTTCTTCTCAGAACCATGCCGGCAGTGAGGAAAACCCCGGCAACAACAATGCTTTTCAGGTAGCTTCGAGGCCGCATGAACGGAGCTTTCATAATGGGAAAAGAAGCCTTATGCCATCAGTCTCCAATTTCTAGGTTGACACGCAGCATACACGCAGGACCAGAGCTTACTGTCTCTACGCAGTGTTCTGGTACCGAAACGGTTGCTTAAGCAAAGTCCCTAGGAGTCTTGGAAAGCTTACTACCGTGAAACTAAAGCAGAACAGCGATGAAGGGCCTCATGGAGCTGCTGCACGCCTCCCGTTTTGCCAGGATAATCAGGGCCTTACTTCGAGGCTAGTGCTCACATTGACTTTCACGTTGGTATAGAGCAGAGCAGGGTGAGCTTCCAACTAGGAACTGGAAGCACAAGGTTTCTTTCGAGAAAACTCATTTTCTTCTATGAGCCATGCCGGCTGTAAGTAAAAGCACGGTAACAACAGTGCTTTTCAGGTAGCTTCGGGCCGCATCAACGGAGCTTTCATAATGGGAAAAACTAGCCTTGTGCCATCAGTCTCTAATTTCTAGGTTGACACGCAGCATACACGCAGGAGCAGAGCTTCCTGGTTCTACGCAGTCTTCTGGTACTGAAACGGGTGCTGAAGCAAGGCCCCTAGGAGTGTTGAAAAGCTTACTACCTTGACACTAAAGCAGAACAACGATGAAGGCCTCATGGAGCCGCTGCACGCCTCTCGTTTTGCAAGGATAATCAGGGCCTTACTTCGAAGCTTGGGCTCACGTTGACTTTCACTTTAGGTATAGAGCAGAGCAGGGTGAGCTTCCAACAAGGAACTGGAAACCCAAGGTTTCTTAGGAGAAAACTCATTTTCTTCTCAGAACCATGCCGGCAGTGAGGAAAACCCCGGCAACAACAATGCTTTTCAGGTAGCTTCGAGGCCGCATGAACGGAGCTTTCATAATGGGAAAAGAAGCCTTATGCCATCAGTCTCCAATTTCTAGGTTGACACGCAGCATACACGCAGGACCAGAGCTTACTGTCTCTACTTAGTGTTCTGGTACCGAAACGGTTGCTTAAGCAAAGTCCCTAGGAGTCTTGGAAAGCTTACTACCGTGAAACTAAAGCAGAACAGCGATGAAGGCCTCATGGAGCTGCTGCACGCCTCCCGTTTTGCCAGGATAATCAGGGCCTTACTTCGAGGCTAGTGCTCACATTGACTTTCACGTTTGGTATAGAGCAGAGCAGGGTGAGCTTCCAACTAGGAACTGGAAGCACAAGGTTTCTTTCGAGAAAACTCATTTTCTTCTATGAGCCATGCCGGCTGTAAGTAAAAGCACGGTAACAACAGTGCTTTTTAGGTAGCTTCGGGGCCGCATCAACGGAGCTTTCATAATGGGAAAACTAGCCTTGTGCCATCAGTCTCTAATTTCTAGGTTGACACGCAGCATACACGCAGGAGCAGAGCTTCCTGGTTCTACGCAGTCTTCTGGTACTGAAACGGGTGCTGAAGCAAGGCCCCTAGGAGTGTTGAAAAGCTTACTACCTTGACACTAAAGCAGAACCACGATGAAGGCCTCATGGAGCTGCTGCACGCCTCTCGTTTTGCAAGGATAATCAGGGCCTTACTTCGAAGCTTGGGCTCACGTTGACTTTCACTTTAGGTATAGAGCAGAGCAGGGTGAGCTTCCAACAAGGAACTGGAAACCCAAGGTTTCTTAGGAGAAAACTCATTTTCTTCTCAGAACCATGCCGGCAGTGAGGAAAACCCCGGCAACAACAATGCTTTTCAGGTAGCTTCGAGGCCGCATGAACGGAGCTTTCATAATGGGAAAAGAAGCCTTATGCCATCAGTCTCCAATTTCTAGGTTGACACGCAGCATACACGCAGGACCAGAGCTTACTGTCTCTACGTAGTGTTCTGGTACCGAAACGGTTGCTTAAGCAAAGTCCCTAGGAGTCTTGGAAAGCTTACTACCGTGAAACTAAAGCAGAACAGCGATGAAGGCCTCATGGAGCTGCTGCACGCCTCCCGTTTTGCCAGGATAATCAGGGCCTTACTTCGAGGCTAGTGCTCACATTGACTTTCACGTTTGGTATAGAGCAGAGCAGGGTGAGCTTCCAACTAGGAATTGGAAGCACAAGGTTTCTTTCGAGAAAACTCATTTTCTTCTATGAGCCATGCCGGCTGTAAGTAAAAGCACGGTAACAACAGTGCTTTTCACGTAGCTTCGGGGCCGCATCAACGGAGCTTTCATAATGGGAAAACTAGCCTTGTGCCATCAGTCTCTAATTTCTAGGTTGACACGCAGCATACACGCAGGAGCAGAGCTTCCTGGTTCTACGCAGTCTTCTGGTACTGAAACGGGTGCTGAAGCAAGGCCCCTAGGAGTGTTGAAAAGCTTACTACCTTGACACTAAAGCAGAACCACGACGAAGGCCTCATGGAGCTGCTGCACGCCTCTCGTTTTGCAAGGATAATCAGGGCCTTACTTCGAAGCTTGGGCTCACGTTGACTTTCACTTTAGGTATAGAGCAGAGCAGGGTGAGCTTCCAACAAGGAACTGGAAACCCAAGGTTTCTTAGGAGAAAACTCATTTTCTTCTCAGAACCATGCCGGCAGTGAGGAAAACCCCGGCAACAACAATGCTTTTCAGGTAGCTTCGAGGCCGCATGAACGGAGCTTTCATAATGGGAAAAGAAGCCTTATGCCATCAGTCTCCAATTTCTAGGTTGACACGCAGCATACACGCAGGACCAGAGCTTACTGTCTCTACGCAGTGTTCTGGTACCGAAACGGTTGCTTAAGCAAAGTCCCTAGGAGTCTTGGAAAGCTTACTACCATGAAACTAAAGCAGAACAGCGATGAAGGCCTCATGGAGCTGCTGCACGCCTCCCGTTTTGCCAGGATAATCTGGGCCTTACTTCGAGGCTAGTGCTCACATTGACTTTCACGTTTGGTATAGAGCAGAGCAGGGTGAGCTTCCAACTAGGAACTGGAAGCACAAGGTTTCTTTCGAGAAAACTCATTTTCTTCTATGAGCCATGCCGGCTGTAAGTAAAAGCACGGTAACAACAGTGCTTTTCAGGTAGCTTCGGGGCCGCATCAACGGAGCTTTCATAATGGGAAAACTAGCCTTGTGCCATCAGTCTCTAATTTCTAGGTTGACACGCAGCATACACGCAGGAGCAGAGCTTCCTGGTTCTACGCAGTCTTCTGGTACTGAAACGGGTGCTGAAGCAAGGCCCCTAGGAGTGTTGATAAGCTTACTACCTTGACACTAAAGCAGAACAACGATGAAGGCCTCATGGAGCCGCTGCACGCCTCTCGTTTTGCAAGGATAATCAGGGCCTTACTTCGAAGCTTGGGCTCACGTTGACTTTCACTTTAGGTATAGAGCAGAGCAGGGTGAGCTTCCAACAAGGAACTGGAAACCCAAGGTTTCTTAGGAGAAAACTCATTTTCTTCTCAGAACCATGCCGGCAGTGAGGAAAACCCCGGCAACAACAATGCTTTTCAGGTAGCTTCGAGGCCGCATGAACGGAGCTTTCATAATGGGAAAAGAAGCCTTATGCCATCAGTCTCCAATTTCTAGGTTGACACGCAGCATACACGCAGGACCAGAGCTTACTGTCTCTACGCAGTGTTCTGGTACCGAAACGGTTGCTTAAGCAAAGTCCCTAGGAGTCGTGGAAAGCTTACTACCGTGAAACTAAAGCAGAACAGCGATGAAGGCCTCATGGAGCTGCTGCACGCCTCCCGTTTTGCCAGGATAATCTGGGCCTTACTTCGAGGCTAGTGCTCACATTGACTTTCACGTTTGGTATAGAGCAGAGCAGGGTGAGCTTCCAACTAGGAACTGGAAGCACAAGGTTTCTTTCGAGAAAACTCATTTTCTTCTATGAGCCATGCCGGCTGTAAGTAAAAGCACGGTAACAACAGTGCTTTTCAGGTAGCTTCGGGGCCGCATCAACGGAGCTTTCATAATGGGAAAACTAACCTTGTGCCATCAGTCTCTAATTTCTAGGTTGACACGCAGCATACACGCAGGAGCAGAGCTTGCTGGTTCTACGCAGTGTTCTGGTACTGAAACGGGTGCTGAAGCAAGGCCCCTAGGAGTGTTGAAAAGCTTACTACCTTGACACTAAAGCAGAACAACGATGAAGGCCTCATGGAGCTGCTGCACGCCTCTCATTTTGCAAGGATAATCAGGGCCTTACTTCGAAGCTTGGGCTCACGTTGACTTTCACTTTAGGTATAGAGCAGAGCAGGGTGAGCTTCCAACAAGGAACTGGAAACCCAAGGTTTCTTAGGAGAAAACTCATTTTCTTCTCAGAACCATGCCGGCAGTGAGGAAAACCCCGGCAACAACAATGCTTTTCAGGTAGCTTCGAGGCCGCATGAACGGAGCTTTTATAATGGGAAAAGAAGCCTTATGCCATCAGTCTCCAATTTCTAGGTTGACACGCAGCATACACGCAGGACCAGAGCTTACTGTCTCTACGCAGTGTTCTGGTACCGAAACGGTTGCTTAAGCAAAGTCCCTAGGAGTCGTGGAAAGCTTACTACCGTGAAACTAAAGCAGAACAGCGATGAAGGCCTCATGGAGCTGCTGCACGCCTCCCGTTTTGCCAGGATAATCAGGGCCTTACTTCGAGGCTAGTGCTCACATTGACTTTCACGTTTGGTATAGAGCAGAGCAGGGTGAGCTTCCAACTAGGAACTGGAAGCACAAGGTTTCTTTCGAGAAAACTCATTTTCTTCTATGAGCCATGCCGGCTGTAAGTAAAAGCACGGTAACAACAGTGCTTTTCAGGTAGCTTCGGGGCCGCATCAACGGAGCTTTCATAATGGGAAAACTAGCCTTGTGCCATCAGTCTCTAATTTCTAGGTTGACACGCAGCATACACGCAGGAGCAGGGCTTCCTGGTTCTACGCAGTGTTCTGGTACTGAAACGGGTGCTGAAGCAAGGCCCCTAGGAGTGTTGAAAAGCTTACTACCTTGACACTAAAGCAGAACAACGATGAAGGCCTCATGGAGCCGCTGCACGCCTCTCGTTTTGCAAGGATAATCTGGGCCTTACTTCGAAGCTTGGGCTCACGTTGACTTTCACTTTAGGTATAGAGCAGAGCAGGGTGAGCTTCCAACAAGGAACTGGAAACCCAAGGTTTCTTAGGAGAAAACTCATTTTCTTCTCAGAACCATGCCGGCAGTGAGGAAAACCCCGGCAACAACAATGCTTTTCAGGTAGCTTCGAGGCCGCATGAACGGAGCTTTCATAATGGGAAAAGAAGCCTTATGCCATCAGTCTCCAATTTCTAGGTTGACATGCAGCATACACGCAGGACCAGAGCTTACTGTCTCTACGTAGTGTTCTGGTACCGAAACGGTTGCTTAAGCAAAGTCCCTAGGAGTCTTGGAAAGCTTACTACCGTGAAACTAAAGCAGAACAGCGATGAAGGCCTCATGGAGCTGCTGCACGCCTCCCGTTTTGCCAGGATAATCAGGGCCTTACTTCGAGGCTAGTGCTCACATTGACTTTCACGTTTGGTATAGAGCAGAGCAGGGTGAGCTTCCAACTAGGAACTGGAAGCACAAGGTTTCTTTCGAGAAAACTCATTTTCTTCTATGAGCCATGCCGGCTGTAAGTAAAAGCACGGTAACAACAGTGCTTTTCAGGTAGCTTCGGGGCCGCATCAACGGAGCTTTCATAATGGGAAAACTAGCCTTGTGCCATCAGTCTCTAATTTCTAGGTTGACACGCAGCATACACGCAGGAGCAGAGCTTCCTGGTTCTACGCAGTCTTCTGGTACTGAAACGGGTGCTGAAGCAAGGCCCCTAGGAGTGTTGAAAAGCTTACTACCTTGACACTAAAGCAGAACCACGATGAAGGCCTCATGGAGCTGCTGCACGCCTCTCGTTTTGCAAGGATAATCAGGGCCTTACTTCGAAGCTTGGGCTCACGTTGACTTTCACTTTAGGTATAGAGCAGAGCAGGGTGAGCTTCCAACAAGGAACTGGAAACCCAAGGTTTCTTAGGAGAAAACTCATTTTCTTCTCAGAACCATGCCGGCAGTGAGGAAAACCCCGGCAACAACAATGCTTTTCAGGTAGCTTCGAGGCCGCATGAACGGAGCTTTCATAATGGGAAAAGAAGCCTTATGCCATCAGTCTCCAATTTCTAGGTTGACACGCAGCATACACGCAGGACCAGAGCTTACTGTCTCTACGCAGTGTTCTGGTACCGAAACGGTTGCTTAAGCAAAGTCCCTAGGAGTCGTGGAAAGCTTACTACCGTGAAACTAAAGCAGAACAGCGATGAAGGCCTCATGGAGCTGCTGCACGCCTCCCGTTTTGCCAGGATAATCTGGGCCTTACTTCGAGGCTAGTGCTCACATTGACTTTCACGTTTGGTATAGAGCAGAGCAGGGTGAGCTTCCAACTAGGAACTGGAAGCACAAGGTTTCTTTCGAGAAAACTCATTTTCTTCTATGAGCCATGCCGGCTGTAAGTAAAAGCACGGTAACAACAGTGCTTTTCAGGTAGCTTCGGGGCCGCATCAACGGAGCTTTCATAATGGGAAAACTAGCCTTGTGCCATCAGTCTCTAATTTCTAGGTTGACACGCAGCATACACGCAGGAGCAGAGCTTCCTGGTTCTACGCAGTCTTCTGGTACTGAAACGGGTGCTGAAGCAAGGCCCCTAGGAGTGTTGAAAAGCTTACTACCTTGACACTAAAGCAGAACAACGATGAAGGCCTCATGGAGCTGTTGCACGCCTCTCGTTTTGCAAGGATAATCAGGGCCTTACTTCGAAGCTTGGGCTCACGTTGACTTTCACTTTAGGTATAGAGCAGAGCAGGGTGAGCTTCCAACAAGGAACTGGAAACCCAAGGTTTCTTAGGAGAAAACTCATTTTCTTCTCAGAACCATGCCGGCAGTGAGGAAAACCCCGGCAACAACAATGCTTTTCAGGTAGCTTCGAGGCCGCATGAACGGAGCTTTCATAATGGGAAAAGAAGCCTTATGCCATCAGTCTCCAATTTCTAGGTTGACACGCAGCATACACGCAGGACCAGAGCTTACTGTCTCTACGCAGTGTTCTGGTACTGAAACGGTTGCTTAAGCAAAGTCCCTAGGAGTCGTGGAAAGCTTACTACCGTGAAACTAAAGCAGAACAGCGATGAAGGCCTCATGGAGCTGCTGCACGCCTCCCGTTTTGCCAGGATAATCTGGGCCTTACTTCGAGGCTAGTGCTCACATTGACTTTCACGTTTGGTATAGAGCAGAGCAGGGTGAGCTTCCAACTAGGAAATGGAAGCACAAGGTTTCTTTCGAGAAAACTCATTTTCTTCTATGAGCCATGCCGGCTGTAAGTAAAAGCACGGTAACAACAGTGCTTTTCAGGTAGCTTCGGGGCCGCATCAACGGAGCTTTCATAATGGGAAAACTAGCCTTGTGCCATCAGTCTCTAATTTCTAGGTTGACACGCAGCATACACGCAGGAGCAGAGCTTCCTGGTTCTACGCAGTCTTCTGGTACTGAAACGGGTGCTGAAGCAAGGCCCCTAGGAGTGTTGAAAAGCTTACTACCTTGACACTAAAGCAGAACAACGATGAAGGCCTCATGGAGCCGCTGCACGCCTCTCGTTTTGCAAGGATAATCAGGGCCTTACTTCGAAGCTTGGGCTCACGTTGACTTTCACTTTAGGTATAGAGCAGAGCAGGGTGAGCTTCCAACAAGGAACTGGAAACCCAAGGTTTCTTAGGAGAAAACTCATTTTCTTCTCAGAACCATGCCGGCAGTGAGGAAAACCCCGGCAACAACAATGCTTTTCAGGTAGCTTCGAGGCCGCATGAACGGAGCTTTCATAATGGGAAAAGAAGCCTTATGCCATCAGTCTCCAATTTCTAGGTTGACACGCAGCATACACGCAGGACCAGAGCTTACTGTCTCTACTTAGTGTTCTGGTACCGAAACGGTTGCTTAAGCAAAGTCCCTAGGAGTCTTGGAAAGCTTACTACCGTGAAACTAAAGCAGAACAGCGATGAAGGCCTCATGGAGCTGCTGCACGCCTCCCGTTTTGCCAGGATAATCAGGGCCTTACTTCGAGGCTAGTGCTCACATTGACTTTCACGTTTGGTATAGAGCAGAGCAGGGTGAGCTTCCAACTAGGAACTGGAAGCACAAGGTTTCTTTCGAGAAAACTCATTTTCTTCTATGAGCCATGCCGGCTGTAAGTAAAAGCACGGTAACAACAGTGCTTTTCAGGTAGCTTCGGGGCCGCATCAACGGAGCTTTCATAATGGGAAAACTAGCCTTGTGCCATCAGTCTCTAATTTCTAGGTTGACACGCAGCATACACGCAGGAGCAGAGCTTCCTGGTTCTACGCAGTCTTCTGGTACTGAAACGGGTGCTGAAGCAAGGCCCCTAGGAGTGTTGAAAAGCTTACTACCTTGACACTAAAGCAGAACAGCGATGAAGGCCTCATGGAGCTGCTGCACGCCTCCCGTTTTGCCAGGATAATCTGGGCCTTACTTCGAGGCTAGTGCTCACATTGACTTTCACGTTTGGTATAGAGCAGAGCAGGGTGAGCTTCCAACTAGGAACTGGAAGCACAAGGTTTCTTTCGAGAAAACTCATTTTCTTCTATGAGCCATGCCGGCTGTAAGTAAAAGCACGGTAACAACAGTGCTTTTCAGGTAGCTTCGGGGCCGCATCAACGGAGCTTTCATAATGGGAAAACTAGCCTTGTGCCATCAGTCTCTAATTTCTAGGTTGACACGCAGCATACACGCAGGAGCAGAGCTTCCTGGTTCTACGCAGTCTTCTGGTACTGAAACGGGTGCTGAAGCAAGGCCCCTAGGAGTGTTGAAAAGCTTACTACCTTGACACTAAAGCAGAACCACGATGAAGGCCTCATGGAGCTGCTGCACGCCTCTCGTTTTGCAAGGATAATCAGGGCCTTACTTCGAAGCTTGGGCTCACGTTGACTTTCACTTTAGGTATAGAGCAGAGCAGGGTGAGCTTCCAACAAGGAACTGGAAACCCAAGGTTTCTTAGGAGAAAACTCATTTTCTTCTCAGAACCATGCCGGCAGTGAGGAAAACCCCGGCAACAACAATGCTTTTCAGGTAGCTTCGAGGCCGCATGAACGGAGCTTTCATAATGGGAAAAGAAGCCTTATGCCATCAGTCTCCAATTTCTAGGTTGACACGCAGCATACACGCAGGACCAGAGCTTACTGTCTCTACGCAGTGTTCTGGTACCGAAACGGTTGCTTAAGCAAAGTCCCTAGGAGTCTTGGAAAGCTTACTACCGTGAAACTAAAGCAGAACAGCGATGAAGGCCTCATGGAGCTGCTGCACGCCTAGCGTTTTGCCAGGATAATCAGGGCCTTACTTCGAGGCTAGTGCTCACATTGACTTTCACGTTTGGTATAGAGCAGAGCAGGGTGAGCTTCCAACTAGGAACTGGAAGCACAAGGTTTCTTTCGAGAAAACTCATTTTCTTCTATGAGCCATGCCGGCTGTAAGTAAAAGCACGGTAACAACAGTGCTTCTCACGTAGCTTCGGGGCCGCATCAACGGAGCTTTCATAATGGGAAAACTAGCCTTGTGCCATCAGTCTCTAATTTGTAGGTTGACACGCAGCATACACGCAGGACCAGAGCTTCCTGGTTCTACGCAGTGTTCTGGTACTGAAACGGGTGCTGAAGCAAGGCCCCTAGGAGTGTTGAAAAGCTTACTACCTTGACACTAAAGCAGAACAACGATGAAGGCCTCATGGAGCCGCTGCACGCCTCTCGTTTTGCAAGGATAATCAGGGCCTTACTTCGAAGCTTGGGCTCACGTTGACTTTCACTTTAGGTATAGAGCAGAGCAGGGTGAGCTTCCAACAAGGAACTGGAAACCCAAGGTTTCTTAGGAGAAAATTCATTTTATTCTCAGAACCATGCCGGCAGTGAGGAAAACCCCGGCAACAACAATGCTTTTCAGATAGCTTCGAGGCCGCATGAACGGAGCTTTCATAATGGGAAAAGAAGCCTTATGCCATCAGTCTCCAATTTCTAGGTTGACACGCAGCATACACGCAGGACCAGAGCTTACTGTCTCTACGCAGTGTTCTGGTACCGAAACGGTTGCTTAAGCAAAGTCCCTAGGAGTCATGGAAAGCTTACTACCGTGAAACTAAAGCAGAACAGCGATGAAGGCCTCATAGAGCTGCTGCACGCCTCCCGTTTTGCCAGGATAATCTGGGCCTTACTTCGAGGCTAGTGCTCACATTGACTTTCACGTTTGGTATAGAGCAGAGCAGGGTGAGCTTCCAACTAGGAACTGGAAGCACAAGGTTTCTTTCGAGAAAACTCATTTTCTTCTATGAGCCATGCCGGCTGTAAGTAAAAGCACGGTAACAACAGTGCTTTTCAGGTAGCTTCGGGGCCGCATCAACGGAGCTTTCATAATGGGAAAACTAGCCTTGTGCCATCAGTCTCTAATTTCTAGGTTGACACGCAGCATACACGCAGGAGCAGAGCTTCCTGGTTCTACGCAGTCTTCTGGTACTGAAACGGGTGCTGAAGCAAGGCCCCTAGGAGTGTTGAAAAGCTTACTACCTTGACACTAAAGCAGAACAACGATGAAGGCCTCATGGAGCTGCTGCACGCCTCTCGTTTTGCAAGGATAATCAGGGCCTTACTTCGAAGCTTGGGCTCACGTTGACTTTCACTTTAGGTATAGAGCAGAGCAGGGTGAGCTTCCAACAAGGAACTGGAAACCCAAGGTTTCTTAGGAGAAAACTCATTTTCTTCTCAGAACCATGCCGGCAGTGAGGAAACCCCGGCAACAACAATGCTTTTCAGGTAGCTTCGAGGCCGCATGAACGGAGCTTTCATAATGGGAAAAGAAGCCTTATGCCATCAGTCTCCAATTTCTAGGTTGACACGCAGCATACACGCAGGACCAGAGCTTACTGTCTCTACGCAGTGTTCTGGTACCGAAACGGTTGCTTAAGCAAAGTCCCTAGGAGTCTTGGAAAGCTTACTACCGTGAAACTAAAGCAGAACAGCGATGAAGGCCTCATGGAGCTGCTGCACGCCT
The DNA here is from genome assembly GCF_028564815.1 of Eubalaena glacialis. Lineage (NCBI taxonomy): Eukaryota > Metazoa > Chordata > Mammalia > Artiodactyla > Balaenidae > Eubalaena > Eubalaena glacialis. The sequence continues at coordinate 84,024,995 of NC_083726.1, read as the reverse complement.
CCCGTTTTGCCAGGATAATCTGGGCCTTACTTCGAGGCTAGTGCTCACATTGACTTTCACGTTTGGTATAGAGCAGAGCAGGGTGAGCTTCCAACTAGGAACTGGAAGCACAAGGTTTCTTTCGAGAAAACTCATTTTCTTCTATGAGCCATGCCGGCTGTAAGTAAAAGCACGGTAACAACAGTGCTTTTCAGGTAGCTTCGGGGCCGCATCAACGGAGCTTTCATAATGGGAAAACTAGCCTTGTGCCATCAGTCTCTAATTTGTAGGTTGACACGCAGCATACACGCAGGAGCAGAGCTTCCTGGTTCTACGCAGTGTTCTGGTACTGAAACGGGTGCTGAAGCAAGGCCCCTAGGAGTGTTGAAAAGCTTACTACCTTGACACTAAAGCAGAACAACGATGAAGGCCTCATGGAGCCGCTGCACGCCTCTCGTTTTGCAAGGATAATCAGGGCCTTACTTCGAAGCTTGGGCTCACGTTGACTTTCACTTTAGGTATAGAGCAGAGCAGGGTGAGCTTCCAACAAGGAACTGGAAACCCAAGGTTTCTTAGGAGAAAACTCATTTTCTTCTCAGAACCATGCCGGCAGTGAGGAAAACCCCGGCAACAACAATGCTTTTCAGGTAGCTTCGAGGCCGCATGAACGGAGCTTTCATAATGGGAAAAGAAGCCTTATGCCATCAGTCTCCAATTTCTAGGTTGACACGCAGCATACACGCAGGACCAGAGCTTACTGTCTCTACGCAGTATTCTGGTACCGAAACGGTTGCTTAAGCAAAGTCCCTAGGAGTCTTGGAAAGCTTACTACCGTGAAACTAAAGCAGAACAGCGATGAAGGCCTCATGGAGCTGCTGCACGCCTCCCGTTTTGCCAGGATAATCAGGGCCTTACTTCGAGGCTAGTGCTCACATTGACTTTCACGTTTGGTATAGAGCAGAGCAGGGTGAGCTTCCAACTAGGAACTGGAAGCACAAGGTTTCTTTCGAGAAAACTCATTTTCTTCTATGAGCCATGCCGGCTGTAAGTAAAAGCACGGTAACAACAGTGCTTTTCAGGTAGCTTCGGGGCCGCATCAACGGAGCTTTCATAATGGGAAAACTAGCCTTGTGCCATCAGTCTCTAATTTCTAGGTTGACACGCAGCATACACGCAGGAGCAGAGCTTCCTGGTTCTACGCAGTCTTCTGGTACTGAAACGGGTGCTGAAGCAAGGCCCCTAGGAGTGTTGAAAAGCTTACTACCTTGACACTAAAGCAGAACAACGATGAAGGCCTCATGGAGCCGCTGCACGCCTCTCGTTTTGCAAGGATAATCAGGGCCTTACTTCGAAGCTTGGGCTCACGTTGACTTTCACTTTAGGTATAGAGCAGAGCAGGGTGAGCTTCCAACAAGGAACTGGAAACCCAAGGTTTCTTAGGAGAAAACTCATTTTCTTCTCAGAACCATGCCGGCAGTGAGGAAAACCCCGGCAACAACAATGCTTTTCAGGTAGCTTCGAGGCCGCATGAACGGAGCTTTCATAATGGGAAAAGAAGCCTTATGCCATCAGTCTCCAATTTCTAGGTTGACACGCAGCATACACGCAGGACCAGAGCTTACTGTCTCTACGCAGTGTTCTGGTACTGAAACGGTTGCTTAAGCAAAGTCCCTAGGAGTCGTGGAAAGCTTACTACCGTGAAACTAAAGCAGAACAGCGATGAAGGCCTCATGGAGCTGCTGCACGCCTCCCGTTTTGCCAGGATAATCTGGGCCTTACTTCGAGGCTAGTGCTCACATTGACTTTCACGTTTGGTATAGAGCAGAGCAGGGTGAGCTTCCAACTAGGAAATGGAAGCACAAGGTTTCTTTCGAGAAAACTCATTTTCTTCTATGAGCCATGCCGGCTGTAAGTAAAAGCACGGTAACAACAGTGCTTTTCAGGTAGCTTCGGGGCCGCATCAACGGAGCTTTCATAATGGGAAAACTAGCCTTGTGCCATCAGTCTCTAATTTCTAGGTTGACACGCAGCATACACGCAGGAGCAGAGCTTCCTGGTTCTACGCAGTGTTCTGGTACTGAAACGGGTGCTGAAGCAAGGCCCCTAGGAGTGTTGAAAAGCTTACTACCTTGACACTAAAGCAGAACAACGATGAAGGCCTCATGGAGCCGCTGCACGCCTCTCGTTTTGCAAGGATAATCAGGGCCTTACTTCGAAGCTTGGGCTCACGTTGACTTTCACTTTAGGTATAGAGCAGAGCAGGGTGAGCTTCCAACAAGGAACTGGAAACCCAAGGTTTCTTAGGAGAAAACTCATTTTCTTCTCAGAACCATGCCGGCAGTGAGGAAAACCCCGGCAACAACAATGCTTTTCAGGTAGCTTCGAGGCCGCATGAACGGAGCTTTCATAATGGGAAAAGAAGCCTTATGCCATCAGTCTCCAATTTCTAGGTTGACACGCAGCATACACGCAGGACCAGAGCTTACTGTCTCTCCGCAGTGTTCTGGTACCGAAACGGTTGCTTAAGCAAAGTCCCTAGGAGTCTTGGAAAGCTTACTACCGTGAAACTAAAGCAGAACAGCGATGAAGGCCTCATGGAGCTGCTGCACGCCTCCCGTTTTGCCAGGATAATCAGGGCCTTACTTCGAGGCTAGTGCTCACATTGACTTTCACGTTTGGTATAGAGCAGAGCAGGGTGAGCTTCCAACTAGGAACTGGAAGCACAAGGTTTCTTTCGAGAAAACTCATTTTCTTCTATGAGCCATGCCGGCTGTAAGTAAAAGCACGGTAACAACAGTGCTTTTCAGGTAGCTTCGGGGCCGCATCAACGGAGCTTTCATAATGGGAAAACTAGCCTTGTGCCATCAGTCTCTAATTTCTAGGTTGACACGCAGCATACACGCAGGAGCAGAGCTTCCTGGTTCTACGCAGTCTTCTGGTACTGAAACGGGTGCTGAAGCAAGGCCCCTAGGAGTGTTGAAAAGCTTACTACCTTGACACTAAAGCAGAACAACGATGAAGGCCTCATGGAGCCGCTGCACGCCTCTCGTTTTGCAAGGATAATCAGGGCCTTACTTCGAAGCTTGGGCTCACGTTGACTTTCACTTTAGGTATAGAGCAGAGCAGGGTGAGCTTCCAACAAGGAACTGGAAACCCAAGGTTTCTTAGGAGAAAACTCATTTTCTTCTCAGAACCATGCCGGCAGTGAGGAAAACCCCGGCAACAACAATGCTTTTCAGGTAGCTTCGAGGCCGCATGAACGGAGCTTTCATAATGGGAAAAGAAGCCTTATGCCATCAGTCTCCAATTTCTAGGTTGACACGCAGCATACACGCAGGACCAGAGCTTACTGTCTCTACTTAGTGTTCTGGTACCGAAACGGTTGCTTAAGCAAAGTCCCTAGGAGTCTTGGAAAGCTTACTACCGTGAAACTAAAGCAGAACAGCGATGAAGGCCTCATGGAGCTGCTGCACGCCTCCCGTTTTGCCAGGATAATCAGGGCCTTACTTCGAGGCTAGTGCTCACATTGACTTTCACGTTTGGTATAGAGCAGAGCAGGGTGAGCTTCCAACTAGGAACTGGAAGCACAAGGTTTCTTTCGAGAAAACTCATTTTCTTCTATGAGCCATGCCGGCTGTAAGTAAAAGCACGGTAACAACAGTGCTTTTCAGGTAGCTTCGGGGCCGCATCAACGGAGCTTTCATAATGGGAAAACTAGCCTTGTGCCATCAGTCTCTAATTTCTAGGTTGACACGCAGCATACACGCAGGAGCAGAGCTTCCTGGTTCTACGCAGTCTTCTGGTACTGAAACGGGTGCTGAAGCAAGGCCCCTAGGAGTGTTGAAAAGCTTACTACCTTGACACTAAAGCAGAACCACGATGAAGGCCTCATGGAGCTGCTGCACGCCTCTCGTTTTGCAAGGATAATCAGGGCCTTACTTCGAAGCTTGGGCTCACGTTGACTTTCACTTTAGGTATAGAGCAGAGCAGGGTGAGCTTCCAACAAGGAACTGGAAACCCAAGGTTTCTTAGGAGAAAACTCATTTTCTTCTCAGAACCATGCCGGCAGTGAGGAAAACCCCGGCAACAACAATGCTTTTCAGGTAGCTTCGAGGCCGCATGAACGGAGCTTTCATAATGGGAAAAGAAGCCTTATGCCATCAGTCTCCAATTTCTAGGTTGACACGCAGCATACACGCAGGACCAGAGCTTACTGTCTCTACGCAGTGTTCTGGTACCGAAACGGTTGCTTAAGCAAAGTCCCTAGGAGTCTTGGAAAGCTTACTACCGTGAAACTAAAGCAGAACAGCGATGAAGGCCTCATGGAGCTGCTGCACGCCTCCCGTTTTGCCAGGATAATCAGGGCCTTACTTCGAGGCTAGTGCTCACATTGACTTTCACGTTTGGTATAGAGCAGAGCAGGGTGAGCTTCCAACTAGGAACTGGAAGCACAAGGTTTCTTTCGAGAAAACTCATTTTCTTCTATGAGCCATGCCGGCTGTAAGTAAAAGCACGGTAACAACAGTGCTTCTCACGTAGCTTCGGGGCCGCATCAACGGAGCTTTCATAATGGGAAAACTAGCCTTGTGCCATCAGTCTCTAATTTGTAGGTTGACACGCAGCATACACGCAGGACCAGAGCTTCCTGGTTCTACGCAGTGTTCTGGTACTGAAACGGGTGCTGAAGCAAGGCCCCTAGGAGTGTTGAAAAGCTTACTACCTTGACACTAAAGCAGAACAACGATGAAGGCCTCATGGAGCCGCTGCACGCCTCTCGTTTTGCAAGGATAATCAGGGCCTTACTTCGAAGCTTGGGCTCACGTTGACTTTCACTTTAGGTATAGAGCAGAGCAGGGTGAGCTTCCAACAAGGAACTGGAAACCCAAGGTTTCTTAGGAGAAAACTCATTTTCTTCTCAGAACCATGCCGGCAGTGAGGAAAACCCCGGCAACAACAATGCTTTTCAGATAGCTTCGAGGCCGCATGAACGGAGCTTTCATAATGGGAAAAGAAGCCTTATGCCATCAGTCTCCAATTTCTAGGTTGACACGCAGCATACACGCAGGACCAGAGCTTACTGTCTCTACGCAGTGTTCTGGTACCGAAACGGTTGCTTAAGCAAAGTCCCTAGGAGTCATGGAAAGCTTACTACCGTGAAACTAAAGCAGAACAGCGATGAAGGCCTCATGGAGCTGCTGCACGCCTCCCGTTTTGCCAGGATAATCTGGGCCTTACTTCGAGGCTAGTGCTCACATTGACTTTCACGTTTGGTATAGAGCAGAGCAGGGTGAGCTTCCAACTAGGAACTGGAAGCACAAGGTTTCTTTCGAGAAAACTCATTTTCTTCTATGAGCCATGCCGGCTGTAAGTAAAAGCACGGTAACAACAGTGCTTTTCAGGTAGCTTCGGGGCCGCATCAACGGAGCTTTCATAATGGGAAAACTAGCCTTGTGCCATCAGTCTCTAATTTCTAGGTTGACACGCAGCATACACGCAGTAGCAGAGCTTCCTGGTTCTACGCAGTCTTCTGGTACTGAAACGGGTGCTGAAGCAAGGCCCCTAGGAGTGTTGAAAAGCTTACTACCTTGACACTAAAGCAGAACCACGATGAAGGCCTCATGGAGCTGCTGCACGCCTCTCGTTTTGCAAGGATAATCAGGGCCTTACTTCGAAGCTTGGGCTCACGTTGACTTTCACTTTAGGTATAGAGCAGAGCAGGGTGAGCTTCCAACAAGGAACTGGAAACCCAAGGTTTCTTAGGAGAAAACTCATTTTCTTCTCAGAACCATGCCGGCAGTGAGGAAAACCCCGGCAACAACAATGCTTTTCAGGTAGCTTCGAGGCCGCATGAACGGAGCTTTCATAATGGGAAAAGAAGCCTTATGCCATCAGTCTCCAATTTCTAGGTTGACACGCAGCATACACGCAGGACCAGAGCTTACTGTCTCTACGCAGTGTTCTGGTACCGAAACGGTTGCTTAAGCAAAGTCCCTAGGAGTCTTGGAAAGCTTACTACCGTGAAACTAAAGCAGAACAGCGATGAAGGCCTCATGGAGCTGCTGCACGCCTCCCGTTTTGCCAGGATAATCAGGGCCTTACTTCGAGGCTAGTGCTCACATTGACTTTCACGTTGGGTATAGAGCAGAGCAGGGTGAGCTTCCAACTAGGAACTGGAAGCACAAGGTTTCTTTCGAGAAAACTCATTTTCTTCTATGAGCCATGCCGGCTGTAAGTAAAAGCACGGTAACAACAGTGCTTCTCACGTAGCTTCGGGGCCGCATCAACGGAGCTTTCATAATGGGAAAACTAGCCTTGTGCCATCAGTCTCTAATTTGTAGGTTGACACGCAGCATACACGCAGGACCAGAGCTTCCTGGTTCTACGCAGTGTTCTGGTACTGAAACGGGTGCTGAAGCAAGGCCCCTAGGAGTGTTGAAAAGCTTACTACCTTGACACTAAAGCAGAACAACGATGAAGGCCTCATGGAGCCGCTGCACGCCTCTCGTTTTGCAAGGATAATCAGGGCCTTACTTCGAAGCTTGGGCTCACGTTGACTTTCACTTTAGGTATAGAGCAGAGCAGGGTGAGCTTCCAACAAGGAACTGGAAACCCAAGGTTTCTTAGGAGAAAACTCATTTTCTTCTCAGAACCATGCCGGCAGTGAGGAAAACCCCGGCAACAACAATGCTTTTCAGATAGCTTCGAGGCCGCATGAACGGAGCTTTCATAATGGGAAAAGAAGCCTTATGCCATCAGTCTCCAATTTCTAGGTTGACACGCAGCATACACGCAGGACCAGAGCTTACTGTCTCTACGCAGTGTTCTGGTACCGAAACGGTTGCTTAAGCAAAGTCCCTAGGAGTCATGGAAAGCTTACTACCGTGAAACTAAAGCAGAACAGCGATGAAGGCCTCATGGAGCTGCTGCACGCCTCCCGTTTTGCCAGGATAATCTGGGCCTTACTTCGAGGCTAGTGCTCACATTGACTTTCACGTTTGGTATAGAGCAGAGCAGGGTGAGCTTCCAACTAGGAACTGGAAGCACAAGGTTTCTTTCGAGAAAACTCATTTTCTTCTATGAGCCATGCCGGCTGTAAGTAAAAGCACGGTAACAACAGTGCTTTTCAGGTAGCTTCGGGGCCGCATCAACGGAGCTTTCATAATGGGAAAACTAGCCTTGTGCCATCAGTCTCTAATTTCTAGGTTGACACGCAGCATACACGCAGGAGCAGAGCTTCCTGGTTCTACGCAGTCTTCTGGTACTGAAACGGGTGCTGAAGCAAGGCCCCTAGGAGTGTTGAAAAGCTTACTACCTTGACACTAAAGCAGAACAACGATGAAGGCCTCATGGAGCCGCTGCACGCCTCTCGTTTTGCAAGGATAATCAGGGCCTTACTTCGAAGCTTGGGCTCACGTTGACTTTCACTTTAGGTATAGAGCAGAGCAGGGTGAGCTTCCAACAAGGAACTGGAAACCCAAGGTTTCTTAGGAGAAAACTCATTTTCTTCTCAGAACCATGCCGGCAGTGAGGAAAACCCCGGCAACAACAATGCTTTTCAGGTAGCTTCGAGGCCGCATGAACGGAGCTTTCATAATGGGAAAAGAAGCCTTATGCCATCAGTCTCCAATTTCTAGGTTGACACGCAGCATACACGCAGGACCAGAGCTTACTGTCTCTACGCAGTGTTCTGGTACCGAAACGGTTGCTTAAGCAAAGTCCCTAGGAGTCTTGGAAAGCTTACTACCGTGAAACTAAAGCAGAACAGCGATGAAGGCCTCATGGAGCTGCTGCACGCCTCCCGTTTTGCCAGGATAATCTGGGCCTTACTTCGAGGCTAGTGCTCACATTGACTTTCACGTTTGGTATAGAGCAGAGCAGGGTGAGCTTCCAACTAGGAACTGGAAGCACAAGGTTTCTTTCGAGAAAACTCATTTTCTTCTATGAGCCATGCCGGCTGTAAGTAAAAGCACGGTAACAACAGTGCTTTTCAGGTAGCTTCGGGGCCGCATCAACGGAGCTTTCATAATGGGAAAACTAGCCTTGTGCCATCAGTCTCTAATTTGTAGGTTGACACGCAGCATACACGCAGGAGTAGAGCTTCCTGGTTCTACGCAGTGTTCTGGTACTGAAACGGGTGCTGAAGCAAGGCCCCTAGGAGTGTTGAAAAGCTTACTACCTTGACACTAAAGCAGAACAACGATGAAGGCCTCATGGAGCCGCTGCACGCCTCTCGTTTTGCAAGGATAATCAGGGCCTTACTTCGAAGCTTGGGCTCACGTTGACTTTCACTTTAGGTATAGAGCAGAGCAGGGTGAGCTTCCAACAAGGAACTGGAAACCCAAGGTTTCTTAGGAGAAAACTCATTTTCTTCTCAGAACCATGCCGGCAGTGAGGAAAACCCCGGCAACAACAATGCTTTTCAGGTAGCTTCGAGGCCGCATGAACGGAGCTTTCATAATGGGAAAAGAAGCCTTATGCCATCAGTCTCCAATTTCTAGGTTGACACGCAGCATACACGCAGGACCAGAGCTTACTGTCTCTACGCAGTATTCTGGTACCGAAACGGTTGCTTAAGCAAAGTCCCTAGGAGTCTTGGAAAGCTTACTACCGTGAAACTAAAGCAGAACAGCGATGAAGGCCTCATGGAGCTGCTGCACGCCTCCCGTTTTGCCAGGATAATCAGGGCCTTACTTCGAGGCTAGTGCTCACATTGACTTTCACGTTTGGTATAGAGCAGAGCAGGGTGAGCTTCCAACTAGGAACTGGAAGCACAAGGTTTCTTTCGAGAAAACTCATTTTCTTCTATGAGCCATGCCGGCTGTAAGTAAAAGCACGGTAACAACAGTGCTTTTCAGGTAGCTTCGGGGCCGCATCAACGGAGCTTTCATAATGGGAAAACTAGCCTTGTGCCATCAGTCTCTAATTTCTAGGTTGACACGCAGCATACACGCAGGAGCAGAGCTTCCTGGTTCTACGCAGTCTTCTGGTACTGAAACGGGTGCTGAAGCAAGGCCCCTAGGAGTGTTGAAAAGCTTACTACCTTGACACTAAAGCAGAACAACGATGAAGGCCTCATGGAGCCGCTGCACGCCTCTCGTTTTGCAAGGATAATCAGGGCCTTACTTCGAAGCTTGGGCTCACGTTGACTTTCACTTTAGGTATAGAGCAGAGCAGGGTGAGCTTCCAACAAGGAACTGGAAACCCAAGGTTTCTTAGGAGAAAACTCATTTTCTTCTCAGAACCATGCCGGCAGTGAGGAAAACCCCGGCAACAACAATGCTTTTCAGGTAGCTTCGAGGCCGCATGAACGGAGCTTTCATAATGGGAAAAGAAGCCTTATGCCATCAGTCTCCAATTTCTAGGTTGACACGCAGCATACACGCAGGACCAGAGCTTACTGTCTCTACGCAGTGTTCTGGTACCGAAACGGTTGCTTAAGCAAAGTCCCTAGGAGTCTTGGAAAGCTTACTACCGTGAAACTAAAGCAGAACAGCGATGAAGGCCTCATGGAGCTGCTGCACGCCTCCCGTTTTGCCAGGATAATCAGGGCCTTACTTCGAGGCTAGTGCTCACATTGACTTTCACGTTTGGTATAGAGCAGAGCAGGGTGAGCTTCCAACTAGGAACTGGAAGCACAAGGTTTCTTTCGAGAAAACTCATTTTCTTCTATGAGCCATGCCGGCTGTAAGTAAAAGCACGGTAACAACAGTGCTTTTCAGGTAGCTTCGGGGCCGCATCAACGGAGCTTTCATAATGGGAAAACTAGCCTTGTGCCATCAGTCTCTAATTTCTAGGTTGACACGCAGCATACACGCAGGAGCAGGGCTTCCTGGTTCTACGCAGTCTTGTGGTACTGAAACGGGTGCTGAAGCAAGGCCCCTAGGAGTGTTGAAAAGCTTACTACCTTGACACTAAAGCAGAACAACGATGAAGGCCTCATGGAGCCGCTGCACGCCTCTCGTTTTGCAAGGATAATCAGGGCCTTACTTCGAAGCTTGGGCTCACGTTGACTTTCACTTTAGGTATAGAGCAGAGCAGGGTGAGCTTCCAACAAGGAACTGGAAACCCAAGGTTTCTTAGGAGAAAACTCATTTTCTTCTCAGAACCATGCCGGCAGTGAGGAAAACCCCGGCAACAACAATGCTTTTCAGGTAGCTTCGAGGCCGCATGAACGGAGCTTTCATAATGGGAAAAGAAGCCTTATGCCATCAGTCTCCAATTTCTAGGTTGACACGCAGCATACACGCAGGACCAGAGCTTACTGTCTCTACGCAGTGTTCTGGTACCGAAACGGTTGCTTAAGCAAAGTCCCTAGGAGTCTTGGAAAGCTTACTACCGTGAAACTAAAGCAGAACAGCGATGAAGGCCTCATGGAGCTGCTGCACGCCTCCCGTTTTGCCAGGATAATCAGGGCCTTACTTCGAGGCTAGTGCTCACATTGACTTTCACGTTTGGTATAGAGCAGAGCAGGGTGAGCTTCCAACTAGGAACTGGAAGCACAAGGTTTCTTTCGAGAAAACTCATTTTCTTCTATGAGCCATGCCGGCTGTAAGTAAAAGCACGGTAACAACAGTGCTTTTCAGGTAGCTTCGGGGCCGCATCAACGGAGCTTTCATAATGGGAAAACTAACCTTGTGCCATCAGTCTCTAATTTCTAGGTTGACACGCAGCATACACGCAGGAGCAGGGCTTCCTGGTTCTACGCAGTCTTCTGGTACTGAAACGGGTGCTGAAGCAAGGCCCCTAGGAGTGTTGAAAAGCTTACTACCTTGACACTAAAGCAGAACAACGATGAAGGCCTCATGGAGCAGCTGCACGCCTCTCGTTTTGCAAGGATAATCAGGGCCTTACTTCGAAGCTTGGGCTCACGTTGACTTTCACTTTAGGTATAGAGCAGAGCAGGGTGAGCTTCCAACAAGGAACTGGAAACCCAAGGTTTCTTAGGAGAAAACTCATTTTCTTCTCAGAACCATGCCGGCAGTGAGGAAAACCCCGGCAACAACAATGCTTTTCAGGTAGCTTCGAGGCCGCATGAACGGAGCTTTCATAATGGGAAAAGAAGCCTTATGCCATCAGTCTCCAATTTCTAGGTTGACACGCAGCATACACGCAGGACCAGAGCTTACTGTCTCTACGCAGTGTTCTGGTACCGAAACGGTTGCTTAAGCAAAGTCCCTAGGAGTCTTGGAAAGCTTACTACCGTGAAACTAAAGCAGAACAGCGATGAAGGCCTCATGGAGCTGCTGCACGCCTCCCGTTTTGCCAGGATAATCAGGGCCTTTCTTCGAGGCTAGTGCTCACATTGACTTTCACGTTTGGTATAGAGCAGAGCAGGGTGAGCTTCCAACTAGGAACTGGAAGCACAAGGTTTCTTTCGAGAAAACTCATTTTCTTCTATGAGCCATGCCGGCTGTAAGTAAAAGCACGGTAACAACAGTGCTTTTCAGGTAGCTTCGGGGCCGCATCAACGGAGCTTTCATAATGGGAAAACTAGCCTTGTGCCATCAGTCTCTAATTTCTAGGTTGACACGCAGCATACACGCAGGAGCAGGGCTTCCTGGTTCTACGCAGTCTTCTGGTACTGAAACGGGTGCTGAAGCAAGGCCCCTAGGAGTGTTGAAAAGCTTACTACCTTGACACTAAAGCAGAACAACGATGAAGGCCTCATGGAGCCGCTGCACGCCTCTCGTTTTGCAAGGATAATCAGGGCCTTACTTCGAAGCTTGGGCTCACGTTGACTTTCACTTTAGGTATAGAGCAGAGCAGGGTGAGCTTCCAACAAGGAACTGGAAACCCAAGGTTTCTTAGGAGAAAACTCATTTTCTTCTCAGAACCATGCCGGCAGTGAGGAAAACCCCGGCAACAACAATGCTTTTCAGGTAGCTTCGAGGCCGCATGAACGGAGCTTTCATAATGGGAAAAGAAGCCTTATGCCATCAGTCTCCAATTTCTAGGTTGACACGCAGCATACACGCAGGACCAGAGCTTACTGTCTCTACGTAGTGTTCTGGTACCGAAACGGTTGCTTAAGCAAAGTCCCTAGGAGTCTTGGAAAGCTTACTACCGTGAAACTAAAGCAGAACAGCGATGAAGGCCTCATGGAGCTGCTGCACGCCTCCCGTTTTGCCAGGATAATCAGGGCCTTACTTCGAGGCTAGTGCTCACATTGACTTTCACGTTTGGTATAGAGCAGAGCAGGGTGAGCTTCCAACTAGGAACTGGAAGCACAAGGTTTCTTTCGAGAAAACTCATTTTCTTCTATGAGCCATGCCGGCTGTAAGTAAAAGCACGGTAACAACAGTGCTTTTCAGGTAGCTTCGGGGCCGCATCAACGGAGCTTTCATAATGGGAAAACTAGCCTTGTGCCATCAGTCTCTAATTTCTAGGTTGACACGCAGCATACACGCAGGAGCAGAGCTTCCTGGTTCTACGCAGTCTTCTTGTACTGAAACGGGTGCTGAAGCAAGGCCCCTAGGAGTGTTGAAAAGCTTACTACCTTGACACTAAAGCAGAACCACGATGAAGGCCTCATGGAGCCGCTGCACGCCTCTCGTTTTGCAAGGATAATCAGGGCCTTACTTCGAAGCTTGGGCTCACGTTGACTTTCACTTTAGGTATAGAGCAGAGCAGGGTGAGCTTCCAACAAGGAACTGGAAACCCAAGGTTTCTTAGGAGAAAACTCATTTTCTTCTCAGAACCATGCCGGCAGTGAGGAAAACCCCGGCAACAACAATGCTTTTCAGATAGCTTCGAGGCCGCATGAACGGAGCTTTCATAATGGGAAAAGAAGCCTTATGCCATCAGTCTCCAATTTCTAGGTTGACACGCAGCATACACGCAGGACCAGAGCTTACTGTCTCTACGCAGTGTTCTGGTACCGAAACGGTTGCTTAAGCAAAGTCCCTAGGAGTCATGGAAAGCTTACTACCGTGAAACTAAAGCAGAACAGCGATGAAGGCCTCATGGAGCTGCTGCACGCCTCCCGTTTTGCCAGGATAATCTGGGCCTTACTTCGAGGCTAGTGCTCACATTGACTTTCACGTTTGGTATAGAGCAGAGCAGGGTGAGCTTCCAACTAGGAACTGGAAGCACAAGGTTTCTTTCGAGAAAACTCATTTTCTTCTATGAGCCATGCCGGCTGTAAGTAAAAGCACGGTAACAACAGTGCTTTTCAGGTAGCTTCGGGGCCGCATCAACGGAGCTTTCATAATGGGAAAACTAGCCTTGTGCCATCAGTCTCTAATTTCTAGGTTGACACGCAGCATACACGCAGTAGCAGAGCTTCCTGGTTCTACGCAGTCTTCTGGTACTGAAACGGGTGCTGAAGCAAGGCCCCTAGGAGTGTTGAAAAGCTTACTACCTTGACACTAAAGCAGAACCACGATGAAGGCCTCATGGAGCTGCTGCACGCCTCTCGTTTTGCAAGGATAATCAGGGCCTTACTTCGAAGCTTGGGCTCACGTTGACTTTCACTTTAGGTATAGAGCAGAGCAGGGTGAGCTTCCAACAAGGAACTGGAAACCCAAGGTTTCTTAGGAGAAAACTCATTTTCTTCTCAGAACCATGCCGGCAGTGAGGAAAACCCCGGCAACAACAATGCTTTTCAGGTAGCTTCGAGGCCGCATGAACGGAGCTTTCATAATGGGAAAAGAAGCCTTATGCCATCAGTCTCCAATTTCTAGGTTGACACGCAGCATACACGCAGGAGCAGGGCTTCCTGGTTCTACGCAGTCTTCTGGTACTGAAACGGGTGCTGAAGCAAGGCCCCTAGGAGTGTTGAAAAGCTTACTACCTTGACACTAAAGCAGAACAACGATGAAGGCCTCATGGAGCAGCTGCACGCCTCTCGTTTTGCAAGGATAATCAGGGCCTTACTTCGAAGCTTGGGCTCACGTTGACTTTCACTTTAGGTATAGAGCAGAGCAGGGTGAGCTTCCAACAAGGAACTGGAAACCCAAGGTTTCTTAGGAGAAAACTCATTTTCTTCTCAGAACCATGCCGGCAGTGAGGAAAACCCCGGCAACAACAATGCTTTTCAGGTAGCTTCGAGGCCGCATGAACGGAGCTTTCATAATGGGAAAAGAAGCCTTATGCCATCAGTCTCCAATTTCTAGGTTGACACGCAGCATACACGCAGGACCAGAGCTTACTGTCTCTACGCAGTGTTCTGGTACCGAAACGGTTGCTTAAGCAAAGTCCCTAGGAGTCTTGGAAAGCTTACTACCGTGAAACTAAAGCAGAACAGCGATGAAGGCCTCATGGAGCTGCTGCACGCCTCCCGTTTTGCCAGGATAATCAGGGCCTTTCTTCGAGGCTAGTGCTCACATTGACTTTCACGTTTGGTATAGAGCAGAGCAGGGTGAGCTTCCAACTAGGAACTGGAAGCACAAGGTTTCTTTCGAGAAAACTCATTTTCTTCTATGAGCCATGCCGGCTGTAAGTAAAAGCACGGTAACAACAGTGCTTTTCAGGTAGCTTCGGGGCCGCATCAACGGAGCTTTCATAATGGGAAAACTAGCCTTGTGCCATCAGTCTCTAATTTCTAGGTTGACACGCAGCATACACGCAGGAGCAGGGCTTCCTGGTTCTACGCAGTCTTCTGGTACTGAAACGGGTGCTGAAGCAAGGCCCCTAGGAGTGTTGAAAAGCTTACTACCTTGACACTAAAGCAGAACAACGATGAAGGCCTCATGGAGCCGCTGCACGCCTCTCGTTTTGCAAGGATAATCAGGGCCTTACTTCGAAGCTTGGGCTCACGTTGACTTTCACTTTAGGTATAGAGCAGAGCAGGGTGAGCTTCCAACAAGGAACTGGAAACCCAAGGTTTCTTAGGAGAAAACTCATTTTCTTCTCAGAACCATGCCGGCAGTGAGGAAAACCCCGGCAACAACAATGCTTTTCAGGTAGCTTCGAGGCCGCATGAACGGAGCTTTCATAATGGGAAAAGAAGCCTTATGCCATCAGTCTCCAATTTCTAGGTTGACACGCAGCATACACGCAGGACCAGAGCTTACTGTCTCTACGTAGTGTTCTGGTACCGAAACGGTTGCTTAAGCAAAGTCCCTAGGAGTCTTGGAAAGCTTACTACCGTGAAACTAAAGCAGAACAGCGATGAAGGCCTCATGGAGCTGCTGCACGCCTCCCGTTTTGCCAGGATAATCAGGGCCTTACTTCGAGGCTAGTGCTCACATTGACTTTCACGTTTGGTATAGAGCAGAGCAGGGTGAGCTTCCAACTAGGAACTGGAAGCACAAGGTTTCTTTCGAGAAAACTCATTTTCTTCTATGAGCCATGCCGGCTGTAAGTAAAAGCACGGTAACAACAGTGCTTTTCAGGTAGCTTCGGGGCCGCATCAACGGAGCTTTCATAATGGGAAAACTAGCCTTGTGCCATCAGTCTCTAATTTCTAGGTTGACACGCAGCATACACGCAGGAGCAGAGCTTCCTGGTTCTACGCAGTCTTCTTGTACTGAAACGGGTGCTGAAGCAAGGCCCCTAGGAGTGTTGAAAAGCTTACTACCTTGACACTAAAGCAGAACCACGATGAAGGCCTCATGGAGCCGCTGCACGCCTCTCGTTTTGCAAGGATAATCAGGGCCTTACTTCGAAGCTTGGGCTCACGTTGACTTTCACTTTAGGTATAGAGCAGAGCAGGGTGAGCTTCCAACAAGGAACTGGAAACCCAAGGTTTCTTAGGAGAAAACTCATTTTCTTCTCAGAACCATGCCGGCAGTGAGGAAAACCCCGGCAACAACAATGCTTTTCAGATAGCTTCGAGGCCGCATGAACGGAGCTTTCATAATGGGAAAAGAAGCCTTATGCCATCAGTCTCCAATTTCTAGGTTGACACGCAGCATACACGCAGGACCAGAGCTTACTGTCTCTACGCAGTGTTCTGGTACCGAAACGGTTGCTTAAGCAAAGTCCCTAGGAGTCATGGAAAGCTTACTACCGTGAAACTAAAGCAGAACAGCGATGAAGGCCTCATGGAGCTGCTGCACGCCTCCCGTTTTGCCAGGATAATCTGGGCCTTACTTCGAGGCTAGTGCTCACATTGACTTTCACGTTTGGTATAGAGCAGAGCAGGGTGAGCTTCCAACTAGGAACTGGAAGCACAAGGTTTCTTTCGAGAAAACTCATTTTCTTCTATGAGCCATGCCGGCTGTAAGTAAAAGCACGGTAACAACAGTGCTTTTCAGGTAGCTTCGGGGCCGCATCAACGGAGCTTTCATAATGGGAAAACTAGCCTTGTGCCATCAGTCTCTAATTTCTAGGTTGACACGCAGCATACACGCAGTAGCAGAGCTTCCTGGTTCTACGCAGTCTTCTGGTACTGAAACGGGTGCTGAAGCAAGGCCCCTAGGAGTGTTGAAAAGCTTACTACCTTGACACTAAAGCAGAACCACGATGAAGGCCTCATGGAGCTGCTGCACGCCTCTCGTTTTGCAAGGATAATCAGGGCCTTACTTCGAAGCTTGGGCTCACGTTGACTTTCACTTTAGGTATAGAGCAGAGCAGGGTGAGCTTCCAACAAGGAACTGGAAACCCAAGGTTTCTTAGGAGAAAACTCATTTTCTTCTCAGAACCATGCCGGCAGTGAGGAAAACCCCGGCAACAACAATGCTTTTCAGGTAGCTTCGAGGCCGCATGAACGGAGCTTTCATAATGGGAAAAGAAGCCTTATGCCATCAGTCTCCAATTTCTAGGTTGACACGCAGCATACACGCAGGACCAGAGCTTACTGTCTCTACGCAGTGTTCTGGTACCGAAACGGTTGCTTAAGCAAAGTCCCTAGGAGTCTTGGAAAGCTTACTACCGTGAAACTAAAGCAGAACAGCGATGAAGGCCTCATGGAGCTGCTGCACGCCTCCCGTTTTGCCAGGATAATCAGGGCCTTACTTCGAGGCTAGTGCTCACATTGACTTTCACGTTTGGTATAGAGCAGAGCAGGGTGAGCTTCCAACTAGGAACTGGAAGCACAAGGTTTCTTTCGAGAAAACTCATTTTCTTCTATGAGCCATGCCGGCTGTAAGTAAAAGCACGGTAACAACAGTGCTTCTCACGTAGCTTCGGGGCCGCATCAACGGAGCTTTCATAATGGGAAAACTAGCCTTGTGCCATCAGTCTCTAATTTGTAGGTTGACACGCAGCATACACGCAGGACCAGAGCTTCCTGGTTCTACGCAGTGTTCTGGTACTGAAACGGGTGCTGAAGCAAGGCCCCTAGGAGTGTTGAAAAGCTTACTACCTTGACACTAAAGCAGAACAACGATGAAGGCCTCATGGAGCCGCTGCACGCCTCTCGTTTTGCAAGGATAATCAGGGCCTTACTTCGAAGCTTGGGCTCACGTTGACTTTCACTTTAGGTATAGAGCAGAGCAGGGTGAGCTTCCAACAAGGAACTGGAAACCCAAGGTTTCTTAGGAGAAAACTCATTTTCTTCTCAGAACCATGCCGGCAGTGAGGAAAACCCCGGCAACAACAATGCTTTTCAGATAGCTTCGAGGCCGCATGAACGGAGCTTTCATAATGGGAAAAGAAGCCTTATGCCATCAGTCTCCAATTTCTAGGTTGACACGCAGCATACACGCAGGACCAGAGCTTACTGTCTCTACGCAGTGTTCTGGTACCGAAACGGTTGCTTAAGCAAAGTCCCTAGGAGTCATGGAAAGCTTACTACCGTGAAACTAAAGCAGAACAGCGATGAAGGCCTCATGGAGCTGCTGCACGCCTCCCGTTTTGCCAGGATAATCTGGGCCTTACTTCGAGGCTAGTGCTCACATTGACTTTCACGTTTGGTATAGAGCAGAGCAGGGTGAGCTTCCAACTAGGAACTGGAAGCACAAGGTTTCTTTCGAGAAAACTCATTTTCTTCTATGAGCCATGCCGGCTGTAAGTAAAAGCACGGTAACAACAGTGCTTTTCAGGTAGCTTCGGGGCCGCATCAACGGAGCTTTCATAATGGGAAAACTAGCCTTGTGCCATCAGTCTCTAATTTCTAGGTTGACACGCAGCATACACGCAGGAGCAGAGCTTCCTGGTTCTACGCAGTCTTCTGGTACTGAAACGGGTGCTGAAGCAAGGCCCCTAGGAGTGTTGAAAAGCTTACTACCTTGACACTAAAGCAGAACAACGATGAAGGCCTCATGGAGCCGCTGCACGCCTCTCGTTTTGCAAGGATAATCAGGGCCTTACTTCGAAGCTTGGGCTCACGTTGACTTTCACTTTAGGTATAGAGCAGAGCAGGGTGAGCTTCCAACAAGGAACTGGAAACCCAAGGTTTCTTAGGAGAAAACTCATTTTCTTCTCAGAACCATGCCGGCAGTGAGGAAAACCCCGGCAACAACAATGCTTTTCAGGTAGCTTCGAGGCCGCATGAACGGAGCTTTCATAATGGGAAAAGAAGCCTTATGCCATCAGTCTCCAATTTCTAGGTTGACACGCAGCATACACGCAGGACCAGAGCTTACTGTCTCTACGCAGTGTTCTGGTACCGAAACGGTTGCTTAAGCAAAGTCCCTAGGAGTCTTGGAAAGCTTACTACCGTGAAACTAAAGCAGAACAGCGATGAAGGCCTCATGGAGCTGCTGCACGCCTCCCGTTTTGCCAGGATAATCTGGGCCTTACTTCGAGGCTAGTGCTCACATTGACTTTCACGTTTGGTATAGAGCAGAGCAGGGTGAGCTTCCAACTAGGAACTGGAAGCACAAGGTTTCTTTCGAGAAAACTCATTTTCTTCTATGAGCCATGCCGGCTGTAAGTAAAAGCACGGTAACAACAGTGCTTTTCAGGTAGCTTCGGGGCCGCATCAACGGAGCTTTCATAATGGGAAAACTAGCCTTGTGCCATCAGTCTCTAATTTGTAGGTTGACACGCAGCATACACGCAGGAGTAGAGCTTCCTGGTTCTACGCAGTGTTCTGGTACTGAAACGGGTGCTGAAGCAAGGCCCCTAGGAGTGTTGAAAAGCTTACTACCTTGACACTAAAGCAGAACAACGATGAAGGCCTCATGGAGCCGCTGCACGCCTCTCGTTTTGCAAGGATAATCAGGGCCTTACTTCGAAGCTTGGGCTCACGTTGACTTTCACTTTAGGTATAGAGCAGAGCAGGGTGAGCTTCCAACAAGGAACTGGAAACCCAAGGTTTCTTAGGAGAAAACTCATTTTCTTCTCAGAACCATGCCGGCAGTGAGGAAAACCCCGGCAACAACAATGCTTTTCAGGTAGCTTCGAGGCCGCATGAACGGAGCTTTCATAATGGGAAAAGAAGCCTTATGCCATCAGTCTCCAATTTCTAGGTTGACACGCAGCATACACGCAGGACCAGAGCTTACTGTCTCTACGCAGTATTCTGGTACCGAAACGGTTGCTTAAGCAAAGTCCCTAGGAGTCTTGGAAAGCTTACTACCGTGAAACTAAAGCAGAACAGCGATGAAGGCCTCATGGAGCTGCTGCACGCCTCCCGTTTTGCCAGGATAATCAGGGCCTTACTTCGAGGCTAGTGCTCACATTGACTTTCACGTTTGGTATAGAGCAGAGCAGGGTGAGCTTCCAACTAGGAACTGGAAGCACAAGGTTTCTTTCGAGAAAACTCATTTTCTTCTATGAGCCATGCCGGCTGTAAGTAAAAGCACGGTAACAACAGTGCTTTTCAGGTAGCTTCGGGGCCGCATCAACGGAGCTTTCATAATGGGAAAACTAGCCTTGTGCCATCAGTCTCTAATTTCTAGGTTGACACGCAGCATACACGCAGGAGCAGAGCTTCCTGGTTCTACGCAGTCTTCTGGTACTGAAACGGGTGCTGAAGCAAGGCCCCTAGGAGTGTTGAAAAGCTTACTACCTTGACACTAAAGCAGAACAACGATGAAGGCCTCATGGAGCCGCTGCACGCCTCTCGTTTTGCAAGGATAATCAGGGCCTTACTTCGAAGCTTGGGCTCACGTTGACTTTCACTTTAGGTATAGAGCAGAGCAGGGTGAGCTTCCAACAAGGAACTGGAAACCCAAGGTTTCTTAGGAGAAAACTCATTTTCTTCTCAGAACCATGCCGGCAGTGAGGAAAACCCCGGCAACAACAATGCTTTTCAGGTAGCTTCGAGGCCGCATGAACGGAGCTTTCATAATGGGAAAAGAAGCCTTATGCCATCAGTCTCCAATTTCTAGGTTGACACGCAGCATACACGCAGGACCAGAGCTTACTGTCTCTACGCAGTGTTCTGGTACCGAAACGGTTGCTTAAGCAAAGTCCCTAGGAGTCTTGGAAAGCTTACTACCGTGAAACTAAAGCAGAACAGCGATGAAGGCCTCATGGAGCTGCTGCACGCCTCCCGTTTTGCCAGGATAATCAGGGCCTTACTTCGAGGCTAGTGCTCACATTGACTTTCACGTTTGGTATAGAGCAGAGCAGGGTGAGCTTCCAACTAGGAACTGGAAGCACAAGGTTTCTTTCGAGAAAACTCATTTTCTTCTATGAGCCATGCCGGCTGTAAGTAAAAGCACGGTAACAACAGTGCTTTTCAGGTAGCTTCGGGGCCGCATCAACGGAGCTTTCATAATGGGAAAACTAGCCTTGTGCCATCAGTCTCTAATTTCTAGGTTGACACGCAGCATACACGCAGGAGCAGGGCTTCCTGGTTCTACGCAGTCTTGTGGTACTGAAACGGGTGCTGAAGCAAGGCCCCTAGGAGTGTTGAAAAGCTTACTACCTTGACACTAAAGCAGAACAACGATGAAGGCCTCATGGAGCCGCTGCACGCCTCTCGTTTTGCAAGGATAATCAGGGCCTTACTTCGAAGCTTGGGCTCACGTTGACTTTCACTTTAGGTATAGAGCACAGCAGGGTGAGCTTCCAACAAGGAACTGGAAACCCAAGGTTTCTTAGGAGAAAACTCATTTTCTTCTCAGAACCATGCCGGCAGTGAGGAAAACCCCGGCAACAACAATGCTTTTCAGGTAGCTTCGAGGCCGCATGAACGGAGCTTTCATAATGGGAAAAGAAGCCTTATGCCATCAGTCTCCAATTTCTAGGTTGACACGCAGCATACACGCAGGACCAGAGCTTACTGTCTCTACGCAGTGTTCTGGTACCGAAACGGTTGCTTAAGCAAAGTCCCTAGGAGTCTTGGAAAGCTTACTACCGTGAAACTAAAGCAGAACAGCGATGAAGGCCTCATGGAGCTGCTGCACGCCTCCCGTTTTGCCAGGATAATCAGGGCCTTACTTCGAGGCTAGTGCTCACATTGACTTTCACGTTTGGTATAGAGCAGAGCAGGGTGAGCTTCCAACTAGGAACTGGAAGCACAAGGTTTCTTTCGAGAAAACTCATTTTCTTCTATGAGCCATGCCGGCTGTAAGTAAAAGCACGGTAACAACAGTGCTTTTCAGGTAGCTTCGGGGCCGCATCAACGGAGCTTTCATAATGGGAAAACTAACCTTGTGCCATCAGTCTCTAATTTCTAGGTTGACACGCAGCATACACGCAGGAGCAGGGCTTCCTGGTTCTACGCAGTCTTCTGGTACTGAAACGGGTGCTGAAGCAAGGCCCCTAGGAGTGTTGAAAAGCTTACTACCTTGACACTAAAGCAGAACAACGATGAAGGCCTCATGGAGCAGCTGCACGCCTCTCGTTTTGCAAGGATAATCAGGGCCTTACTTCGAAGCTTGGGCTCACGTTGACTTTCACTTTAGGTATAGAGCAGAGCAGGGTGAGCTTCCAACAAGGAACTGGAAACCCAAGGTTTCTTAGGAGAAAACTCATTTTCTTCTCAGAACCATGCCGGCAGTGAGGAAAACCCCGGCAACAACAATGCTTTTCAGGTAGCTTCGAGGCCGCATGAACGGAGCTTTCATAATGGGAAAAGAAGCCTTATGCCATCAGTCTCCAATTTCTAGGTTGACACGCAGCATACACGCAGGACCAGAGCTTACTGTCTCTACGCAGTGTTCTGGTACCGAAACGGTTGCTTAAGCAAAGTCCCTAGGAGTCTTGGAAAGCTTACTACCGTGAAACTAAAGCAGAACAGCGATGAAGGCCTCATGGAGCTGCTGCACGCCTCCCGTTTTGCCAGGATAATCAGGGCCTTTCTTCGAGGCTAGTGCTCACATTGACTTTCACGTTTGGTATAGAGCAGAGCAGGGTGAGCTTCCAACTAGGAACTGGAAGCACAAGGTTTCTTTCGAGAAAACTCATTTTCTTCTATGAGCCATGCCGGCTGTAAGTAAAAGCACGGTAACAACAGTGCTTTTCAGGTAGCTTCGGGGCCGCATCAACGGAGCTTTCATAATGGGAAAACTAGCCTTGTGCCATCAGTCTCTAATTTCTAGGTTGACACGCAGCATACACGCAGGAGCAGGGCTTCCTGGTTCTACGCAGTCTTCTGGTACTGAAACGGGTGCTGAAGCAAGGCCCCTAGGAGTGTTGAAAAGCTTACTACCTTGACACTAAAGCAGAACAACGATGAAGGCCTCATGGAGCCGCTGCACGCCTCTCGTTTTGCAAGGATAATCAGGGCCTTACTTCGAAGCTTGGGCTCACGTTGACTTTCACTTTAGGTATAGAGCAGAGCAGGGTGAGCTTCCAACAAGGAACTGGAAACCCAAGGTTTCTTAGGAGAAAACTCATTTTCTTCTCAGAACCATGCCGGCAGTGAGGAAAACCCCGGCAACAACAATGCTTTTCAGGTAGCTTCGAGGCCGCATGAACGGAGCTTTCATAATGGGAAAAGAAGCCTTATGCCATCAGTCTCCAATTTCTAGGTTGACACGCAGCATACACGCAGGACCAGAGCTTACTGTCTCTACGTAGTGTTCTGGTACCGAAACGGTTGCTTAAGCAAAGTCCCTAGGAGTCTTGGAAAGCTTACTACCGTGAAACTAAAGCAGAACAGCGATGAAGGCCTCATGGAGCTGCTGCACGCCTCCCGTTTTGCCAGGATAATCAGGGCCTTACTTCGAGGCTAGTGCTCACATTGACTTTCACGTTTGGTATAGAGCAGAGCAGGGTGAGCTTCCAACTAGGAACTGGAAGCACAAGGTTTCTTTCGAGAAAACTCATTTTCTTCTATGAGCCATGCCGGCTGTAAGTAAAAGCACGGTAACAACAGTGCTTTTCAGGTAGCTTCGGGGCCGCATCAACGGAGCTTTCATAATGGGAAAACTAGCCTTGTGCCATCAGTCTCTAATTTCTAGGTTGACACGCAGCATACACGCAGGAGCAGAGCTTCCTGGTTCTACGCAGTCTTCTGGTACTGAAACGGGTGCTGAAGCAAGGCCCCTAGGAGTGTTGAAAAGCTTACTACCTTGACACTAAAGCAGAACCACGATGAAGGCCTCATGGAGCCGCTGCACGCCTCTCGTTTTGCAAGGATAATCAGGGCCTTACTTCGAAGCTTGGGCTCACGTTGACTTTCACTTTAGGTATAGAGCAGAGCAGGGTGAGCTTCCAACAAGGAACTGGAAACCCAAGGTTTCTTAGGAGAAAACTCATTTTCTTCTCAGAACCATGCCGGCAGTGAGGAAAACCCCGGCAACAACAATGCTTTTCAGGTAGCTTCGAGGCCGCATGAACGGAGCTTTCATAATGGGAAAAGAAGCCTTATGCCATCAGTCTCCAATTTCTAGGTTGACACGCAGCATACACGCAGGACCAGAGCTTACTGTCTCTATGCAGTGTTCTGGTACCGAAACGGTTGCTTAAGCAAAGTCCCTAGGAGTCTTGGAAAGCTTACTACCGTGAAACTAAAGCAGAACAGCGATGAAGGCCTCATGGAGCTGCTGCACGCCTCCCGTTTTGCCAGGATAATCAGGGCCTTACTTCGAGGCTAGTGCTCACATTGACTTTCACGTTTGGTATAGAGCAGAGCAGGGTGAGCTTCCAACTAGGAACTGGAAGCACAAGGTTTCTTTCGAGAAAACTCATTTTCTTCTATGAGCCATGCCGGCTGTAAGTAAAAGCACGGTAACAACAGTGCTTTTCAGGTAGCTTCGGGGCCGCATCAACGGAGCTTTCATAATGGGAAAACTAGCCTTGTGCCATCAGTCTCTAATTTCTAGGTTGACACGCAGCATACACGCAGGACCAGAGCTTCCTGGTTCTACGCAGTGTTCTGGTACTGAAACGGGTGCTGAAGCAAGGCCCCTAGGAGTGTTGAAAAGCTTACTACCTTGACACTAAAGCAGAACAACGATGAAGGCCTCATGGAGCTGCTGCACGCCTCTCGTTTTGCAAGGATAATCAGGGCCTTACTTCGAAGCTTGGGCTCACATTGACTTTCACTTTAGGTATAGAGCAGAGCAGGGTGAGCTTCCAACAAGGAACTGGAAACCCAAGGTTTCTTAGGAGAAAACTCATTTTCTTCTCAGAACCATGCCGGCAGTGAGGAAAACCCCGGCAACAACAATGCTTTTCAGGTAGCTTCGAGGCCGCATGAACGGAGCTTTCATAATGGGAAAAGAAGCCTTATGCCATCAGTCTCCAATTTCTAGGTTGACACGCAGCATACACGCAGGACCAGAGCTTACTGTCTCTACGCAGTGTTCTGGTACCAAAACGGTTGCTTAAGCAAAGTCCCTAGGAGTCTTGGAAAGCTTACTACCGTGAAACTAAAGCAGAACAGCGATGAAGGCCTCATGGAGCTGCTGCACGCCTCCCGTTTTGCCAGGATAATCAGGGCCTTACTTCGAGGCTAGTGCTCACATTGACTTTCACGTTTGGTATAGAGCAGAGCAGGGTGAGCTTCCAACTAGGAACTGGAAGCACAAGGTTTCTTTCGAGAAAACTCATTTTCTTCTATGAGCCATGCCGGCTGTAAGTAAAAGCACGGTAACAACAGTGCTTTTCAGGTAGCTTCGGGGCCGCATCAACGGAGCTTTCATAATGGGAAAACTAGCCTTGTGCCATCAGTCTCTAATTTCTAGGTTGACACGCAGCATACACGCAGGAGCAGAGCTTCCTGGTTCTACGCAGTGTTCTGGTACTGAAACGGGTGCTGAAGCAAGGCCCCTAGGAGTGTTGAAAAGCTTACTACCTTGACACTAAAGCAGAACAACGATGAAGGCCTCATGGAGCCGCTGCACGCCTCTCGTTTTGCAAGGATAATCAGGGCCTTACTTCGAAGCTTGGGCTCACGTTGACTTTCACTTTAGGTATAGAGCAGAGCAGGGTGAGCTTCCAACAAGGAACTGGAAACCCAAGGTTTCTTAGGAGAAAACTCATTTTCTTCTCAGAACCATGCCGGCAGTGAGGAAAACCCCGGCAACAACAATGCTTTTCAGGTAGCTTCGAGGCCGCATGAACGGAGCTTTCATAATGGGAAAAGAAGCCTTATGCCATCAGTCTCCAATTTCTAGGTTGACACGCAGCATACACGCAGGACCAGAGCTTACTGTCTCTACGCAGTGTTCTGGTACCGAAACGGTTGCTTAAGCAAAGTCCCTAGGAGTCGTGGAAAGCTTACTACCGTGAAACTAAAGCAGAACAGCGATGAAGGCCTCATGGAGCTGCTGCACGCCTCCCGTTTTGCCAGGATAATCTGGGCCTTACTTCGAGGCTAGTGCTCACATTGACTTTCACGTTTGGTATAGAGCAGAGCAGGGTGAGCTTCCAACTAGGAACTGGAAGCACAAGGTTTCTTTCGAGAAAACTCATTTTCTTCTATGAGCCATGCCGGCTGTAAGTAAAAGCACGGTAACAACAGTGCTTTTCAGGTAGCTTCGGGGCCGCATCAACGGAGCTTTCATAATGGGAAAACTAGCCTTGTGCCATCAGTCTCTAATTTCTAGGTTGACACGCAGCATACACGCAGGAGCAGAGCTTCCTGGTTCTACGCAGTCTTCTGGTACTGAAACGGGTGCTGAAGCAAGGCCCCTAGGAGTGTTGAAAAGCTTACTACCTTGACACTAAAGCAGAACAACGATGAAGGCCTCATGGAGCCGCTGCACGCCTCTCGTTTTGCAAGGATAATCAGGGCCTTACTTCGAAGCTTGGGCTCACGTTGACTTTCACTTTAGGTATAGAGCAGAGCAGGGTGAGCTTCCAACAAGGAACTGGAAACCCAAGGTTTCTTAGGAGAAAACTCATTTTCTTCTCAGAACCATGCCGGCAGTGAGGAAAACCCCGGCAACAACAATGCTTTTCAGGTAGCTTCGAGGCCGCATGAACGGAGCTTTCATAATGGGAAAAGAAGCCTTATGCCATCAGTCTCCAATTTCTAGGTTGACACGCAGCATACACGCAGGACCAGAGCTTACTGTCTCTACGCAGTGTTCTGGTACCGAAACGGTTGCTTAAGCAAAGTCCCTAGGAGTCTTGGAAACCTTACTACCGTGAAACTAAAGCAGAACAGCGATGAAGGCCTCATGGAGCTGCTGCACGCCTCCCGTTTTGCCAGGATAATCTGGGCCTTACTTCGAGGCTAGTGCTCACATTGACTTTCACGTTTGGTATAGAGCAGAGCAGTGTGAGCTTCCAACTAGGAAATGGAAGCACAAGGTTTCTTTCGAGAAAACTCATTTTCTTCTATGAGCCATGCCGGCTGTAAGTAAAAGCACGGTAACAACAGTGCTTTTCAGGTAGCTTCGGGGCCGCATCAACGGAGCTTTCATAATGGGAAAACTAGCCTTGTGCCATCAGTCTCTAATTTCTAGGTTGACACGCAGCATACACGCAGGAGCAGAGCTTCCTGGTTCTACGCAGTCTTCTGGTACTGAAACGGGTGCTGAAGCAAGGCCCCTAGGAGTGTTGAAAAGCTTACTACCTTGACACTAAAGCAGAACAACGATGAAGGCCTCATGGAGCCGCTGCACGCCTCTCGTTTTGCAAGGATAATCAGGGCCTTACTTCGAAGCTTGGGCTCACGTTGACTTTCACTTTAGGTATAGAGCAGAGCAGGGTGAGCTTCCAACAAGGAACTGGAAACCCAAGGTTTCTTAGGAGAAAACTCATTTTCTTCTCAGAACCATGCCGGCAGTGAGGAAAACCCCGGCAACAACAATGCTTTTCAGGTAGCTTCGAGGCCGCATGAACGGAGCTTTCATAATGGGAAAAGAAGCCTTATGCCATCAGTCTCCAATTTCTAGGTTGACACGCAGCATACACGCAGGACCAGAGCTTACTGTCTCTACGCAGTGTTCTGGTACCGAAACGGTTGCTTAAGCAAAGTCCCTAGGAGTCTTGGAAAGCTTACTACCGTGAAACTAAAGCAGAACAGCGATGAAGGCCTCATGGAGCTGCTGCACGCCTCCCGTTTTGCCAGGATAATCAGGGCCTTACTTCGAGGCTAGTGCTCACATTGACTTTCACGTTTGGTATAGAGCAGAGCAGGGTGAGCTTCCAACTAGGAACTGGAAGCACAAGGTTTCTTTCGAGAAAACTCATTTTCTTCTATGAGCCATGCCGGCTGTAAGTAAAAGCACGGTAACAACAGTGCTTTTCAGGTAGCTTCGGGGCCGCATCAACGGAGCTTTCATAATGGGAAAACTAGCCTTGTGCCATCAGTCTCTAATTTCTAGGTTGACACGCAGCATACACGCAGGAGCAGAGCTTCCTGGTTCTACGCAGTCTTCTGGTACTGAAACGGGTGCTGAAGCAAGGCCCCTAGGAGTGTTGAAAAGCTTACTACCTTGACACTAAAGCAGAACAACGATGAAGGCCTCATGGAGCCGCTGCACGCCTCTCGTTTTGCAAGGATAATCAGGGCCTTACTTCGAAGCTTGGGCTCACGTTGACTTTCACTTTAGGTATAGAGCAGAGCAGGGTGAGCTTCCAACAAGGAACTGGAAACCCAAGGTTTCTTAGGAGAAAACTCATTTTCTTCTCAGAACCATGCCGGCAGTGAGGAAAACCCCGGCAACAACAATGCTTTTCAGGTAGCTTCGAGGCCGCATGAACGGAGCTTTCATAATGGGAAAAGAAGCCTTATGCCATCAGTCTCCAATTTCTAGGTTGACACGCAGCATACACGCAGGACCAGAGCTTACTGTCTCTACGCAGTGTTCTGGTACCGAAACGGTTGCTTAAGCAAAGTCCCTAGGAGTCGTGGAAAGCTTACTACCGTGAAACTAAAGCAGAACAGCGATGAAGGCCTCATGGAGCTGCTGCACGCCTCCCGTTTTGCCAGGATAATCTGGGCCTTACTTCGAGGCTAGTGCTCACATTGACTTTCACGTTTGGTATAGAGCAGAGCAGGGTGAGCTTCCAACTAGGAACTGGAAGCACAAGGTTTCTTTCGAGAAAACTCATTTTCTTCTATGAGCCATGCCGGCTGTAAGTAAAAGCACGGTAACAACAGTGCTTTTCAGGTAGCTTCGGGGCCGCATCAACGGAGCTTTCATAATGGGAAAACTAGCCTTGTGCCATCAGTCTCTAATTTCTAGGTTGACACGCAGCATACACGCAGGAGCAGAGCTTCCTGGTTCTACGCAGTCTTCTGGTACTGAAACGGGTGCTGAAGCAAGGCCCCTAGGAGTGTTGAAAAGCTTACTACCTTGACACTAAAGCAGAACAACGATGAAGGCCTCATGGAGCCGCTGCACGCCTCTCGTTTTGCAAGGATAATCAGGGCCTTACTTCGAAGCTTGGGCTCACGTTGACTTTCACTTTAGGTATAGAGCAGAGCAGGGTGAGCTTCCAACAAGGAACTGGAAACCCAAGGTTTCTTAGGAGAAAACTCATTTTCTTCTCAGAACCATGCCGGCAGTGAGGAAAACCCCGGCAACAACAATGCTTTTCAGGTAGCTTCGAGGCCGCATGAACGGAGCTTTCATAATGGGAAAAGAAGCCTTATGCCATCAGTCTCCAATTTCTAGGTTGACACGCAGCATACACGCAGGACCAGAGCTTACTGTCTCTCCGCAGTGTTCTGGTACCGAAACGGTTGCTTAAGCAAAGTCCCTAGGAGTCTTGGAAAGCTTACTACCGTGAAACTAAAGCAGAACAGCGATGAAGGCCTCATGGAGCTGCTGCACGCCTCCCGTTTTGCCAGGATAATCAGGGCCTTACTTCGAGGCTAGTGCTCACATTGACTTTCACGTTTGGTATAGAGCAGAGCAGGGTGAGCTTCCAACTAGGAACTGGAAGCACAAGGTTTCTTTCGAGAAAACTCATTTTCTTCTATGAGCCATGCCGGCTGTAAGTAAAAGCACGGTAACAACAGTGCTTTTCAGGTAGCTTCGGGGCCGCATCAACGGAGCTTTCATAATGGGAAAACTAGCCTTGTGCCATCAGTCTCTAATTTCTAGGTTGACACGCAGCATACACGCAGGAGCAGAGCTTCCTGGTTCTACGCAGTCTTCTGGTACTGAAACGGGTGCTGAAGCAAGGCCCCTAGGAGTGGTGAAAAGCTTACTACCTTGACACTAAAGCAGAACAACGATGAAGGCCTCATGGAGCCGCTGCACGCCTCTCGTTTTGCAAGGATAATCAGGGCCTTACTTCGAAGCTTGGGCTCACGTTGACTTTCACTTTAGGTATAGAGCAGAGCAGGGTGAGCTTCCAACAAGGAACTGGAAACCCAAGGTTTCTTAGGAGAAAACTCATTTTCTTCTCAGAACCATGCCGGCAGTGAGGAAAACCCCGGCAACAACAATGCTTTTCAGGTAGCTTCGAGGCCGCATGAACGGAGCTTTCATAATGGGAAAAGAAGCCTTATGCCATCAGTCTCCAATTTCTAGGTTGACACGCAGCATACACGCAGGACCAGAGCTTACTGTCTCTACGCAGTGTTCTGGTACCGAAACGGTTGCTTAAGCAAAGTCCCTAGGAGTCGTGGAAAGCTTACTACCGTGAAACTAAAGCAGAACAGCGATGAAGGCCTCATGGAGCTGCTGCACGCCTCCCGTTTTGCCAGGATAATCTGGGCCTTACTTCGAGGCTAGTGCTCACATTGACTTTCACGTGTGGTATAGAGCAGAGCAGGGTGAGCTTCCAACTAGGAAATGGAAGCACAAGGTTTCTTTCGAGAAAACTCATTTTCTTCTATGAGCCATGCCGGCTGTAAGTAAAAGCACGGTAACAACAGTGCTTTTCAGGTAGCTTCGGGGCCGCATCAACGGAGCTTTCATAATGGGAAAACTAGCCTTGTGCCATCAGTCTCTAATTTCTAGGTTGACACGCAGCATACACGCAGGAGCAGAGCTTCCTGGTTCTACGCAGTCTTCTGGTACTGAAACGGGTGCTGAAGCAAGGCCCCTAGGAGTGTTGAAAAGCTTACTACCTTGACACTAAAGCAGAACAACGATGAAGGCCTCATGGAGCCGCTGCACGCCTCTCGTTTTGCAAGGATAATCAGGGCCTTACTTCGAAGCTTGGGCTCACGTTGACTTTCACTTTAGGTATAGAGCAGAGCAGGGTGAGCTTCCAACAAGGAACTGGAAACCCAAGGTTTCTTAGGAGAAAACTCATTTTCTTCTCAGAACCATGCCGGCAGTGAGGAAAACCCCGGCAACAACAATGCTTTTCAGGTAGCTTCGAGGCCGCATGAACGGAGCTTTCATAATGGGAAAAGAAGCCTTATGCCATCAGTCTCCAATTTCTAGGTTGACACGCAGCATACACGCAGGACCAGAGCTTACTGTCTCTACGCAGTGTTCTGGTACCGAAACGGTTGCTTAAGCAAAGTCCCTAGGAGTCTTGGAAAGCTTACTACCGTGAAACTAAAGCAGAACAGCGATGAAGGCCTCATGGAGCTGCTGCACGCCTCCCGTTTTGCCAGGATAATCAGGGCCTTACTTCGAGGCTAGTGCTCACATTGACTTTCACGTTTGGTATAGAGCAGAGCAGGGTGAGCTTCCAACTAGGAACTGGAAGCACAAGGTTTCTTTCGAGAAAACTCATTTTCTTCTATGAGCCATGCCGGCTGTAAGTAAAAGCACGGTAACAACAGTGCTTTTCAGGTAGCTTCGGGGCCGCATCAACGGAGCTTTCATAATGGGAAAACTAGCCTTGTGCCATCAGTCTCTAATTTCTAGGTTGACACGCAGCATACACGCAGGAGCAGAGCTTCCTGGTTCTACGCAGTCTTCTGGTACTGAAACGGGTGCTGAAGCAAGGCCCCTAGGAGTGTTGAAAAGCTTACTACCTTGACACTAAAGCAGAACAACGATGAAGGCCTCATGGAGCCGCTGCACGCCTCTCGTTTTGCAAGGATAATCAGGGCCTTACTTCGAAGCTTGGGCTCACGTTGACTTTCACTTTAGGTATAGAGCAGAGCAGGGTGAGCTTCCAACAAGGAACTGGAAACCCAAGGTTTCTTAGGAGAAAACTCATTTTCTTCTCAGAACCATGCCGGCAGTGAGGAAAACCCCGGCAACAACAATGCTTTTCAGGTAGCTTCGAGGCCGCATGAACGGAGCTTTCATAATGGGAAAAGAAGCCTTATGCCATCAGTCTCCAATTTCTAGGTTGACACGCAGCATACACGCAGGACCAGAGCTTACTGTCTCTCCGCAGTGTTCTGGTACCGAAACGGTTGCTTAAGCAAAGTCCCTAGGAGTCTTGGAAAGCTTACTACCGTGAAACTAAAGCAGAACAGCGATGAAGGCCTCATGGAGCTGCTGCACGCCTCCCGTTTTGCCAGGATAATCAGGGCCTTACTTCGAGGCTAGTGCTCACATTGACTTTCACGTTTGGTATAGAGCAGAGCAGGGTGAGCTTCCAACTAGGAACTGGAAGCACAAGGTTTCTTTCGAGAAAACTCATTTTCTTCTATGAGCCATGCCGGCTGTAAGTAAAAGCACGGTAACAACAGTGCTTTTCAGGTAGCTTTGGGGCCGCATCAACGGAGCTTTCATAATGGGAAAACTAGCCTTGTGCCATCAGTCTCTAATTTCTAGGTTGACACGCAGCATACACGCAGGAGCAGAGCTTCCTGGTTCTACGCAGTCTTCTGGTACTGAAACGGGTGCTGAAGCAAGGCCCCTAGGAGTGGTGAAAAGCTTACTACCTTGACACTAAAGCAGAACAACGATGAAGGCCTCATGGAGCCGCTGCACGCCTCTCGTTTTGCAAGGATAATCAGGGCCTTACTTCGAAGCTTGGGCTCACGTTGACTTTCACTTTAGGTATAGAGCAGAGCAGGGTGAGCTTCCAACAAGGAACTGGAAACCCAAGGTTTCTTAGGAGAAAACTCATTTTCTTCTCAGAACCATGCCGGCAGTGAGGAAAACCCCGGCAACAACAATGCTTTTCAGGTAGCTTCGAGGCCGCATGAACGGAGCTTTCATAATGGGAAAAGAAGCCTTATGCCATCAGTCTCCAATTTCTAGGTTGACACGCAGCATACACGCAGGACCAGAGCTTACTGTCTCTACGCAGTGCTCTGGTACCGAAACGGTTGCTTAAGCAAAGTCCCTATGAGTCGTGGAAAGCTTACTACCGTGAAACTAAAGCAGAACAGCGATGAAGGCCTCATGGAGCTGCTGCACGCCTCCCGTTTTGCCAGGATAATCTGGGCCTTACTTCGAGGCTAGTGCTCACATTGACTTTCACGTGTGGTATAGAGCAGAGCAGGGTGAGCTTCCAACTAGGAAATGGAAGCACAAGGTTTCTTTCGAGAAAACTCATTTTCTTCTATGAGCCATGCCGGCTGTAAGTAAAAGCACGGTAACAACAGTGCTTTTCAGGTAGCTTCGGGGCCGCATCAACGGAGCTTTCATAATGGGAAAACTAGCCTTGTGCCATCAGTCTCTAATTTCTAGGTTGACACGCAGCATACACGCAGGAGCAGAGCTTCCTGGTTCTACGCAGTCTTCTGGTACTGAAACGGGTGCTGAAGCAAGGCCCCTAGGAGTGTTGAAAAGCTTACTACCTTGACACTAAAGCAGAACAACGATGAAGGCCTCATGGAGCCGCTGCACGCCTCTCGTTTTGCAAGGATAATCAGGGCCTTACTTCGAAGCTTGGGCTCACGTTGACTTTCACTTTAGGTATAGAGCAGAGCAGGGTGAGCTTCCAACAAGGAACTGGAAACCCAAGGTTTCTTAGGAGAAAACTCATTTTCTTCTCAGAACCATGCCGGCAGTGAGGAAAACCCCGGCAACAACAATGCTTTTCAGGTAGCTTCGAGGCCGCATGAACGGAGCTTTCATAATGGGAAAAGAAGCCTTATGCCATCAGTCTCCAATTTCTAGGTTGACACGCAGCATACACGCAGGACCAGAGCTTACTGTCTCTCCGCAGTGTTCTGGTACCGAAACGGTTGCTTAAGCAAAGTCCCTAGGAGTCTTGGAAAGCTTACTACCGTGAAACTAAAGCAGAACAGCGATGAAGGCCTCATGGAGCTGCTGCACGCCTCCCGTTTTGCCAGGATAATCAGGGCCTTACTTCGAGGCTAGTGCTCACATTGACTTTCACGTTTGGTATAGAGCAGAGCAGGGTGAGCTTCCAACTAGGAACTGGAAGCACAAGGTTTCTTTCGAGAAAACTCATTTTCTTCTATGAGCCATGCCGGCTGTAAGTAAAAGCACGGTAACAACAGTGCTTTTCAGGTAGCTTCGGGGCCGCATCAACGGAGCTTTCATAATGGGAAAACTAGCCTTGTGCCATCAGTCTCTAATTTCTAGGTTGACACGCAGCATACACGCAGGAGCAGAGCTTCCTGGTTCTACGCAGTCTTCTGGTACTGAAACGGGTGCTGAAGCAAGGCCCCTAGGAGTGTTGAAAAGCTTACTACCTTGACACTAAAGCAGAACAACGATGAAGGCCTCATGGAGCCGCTGCACGCCTCTCGTTTTGCAAGGATAATCAGGGCCTTACTTCGAAGCTTGGGCTCACGTTGACTTTCACTTTAGGTATAGAGCAGAGCAGGGTGAGCTTCCAACAAGGAACTGGAAACCCAAGGTTTCTTAGGAGAAAACTCATTTTCTTCTCAGAACCATGCCGGCAGTGAGGAAAACCCCGGCAACAACAATGCTTTTCAGGTAGCTTCGAGGCCGCATGAACGGAGCTTTCATAATGGGAAAAGAAGCCTTATGCCATCAGTCTCCAATTTCTAGGTTGACACGCAGCATACACGCAGGACCAGAGCTTACTGTCTCTCCGCAGTGTTCTGGTACCGAAACGGTTGCTTAAGCAAAGTCCCTAGGAGTCTTGGAAAGCTTACTACCGTGAAACTAAAGCAGAACAGCGATGAAGGCCTCATGGAGCTGCTGCACGCCTCCCGTTTTGCCAGGATAATCAGGGCCTTACTTCGAGGCTAGTGCTCACATTGACTTTCACGTTTGGTATAGAGCAGAGCAGGGTGAGCTTCCAACTAGGAACTGGAAGCACAAGGTTTCTTTCGAGAAAACTCATTTTCTTCTATGAGCCATGCCGGCTGTAAGTAAAAGCACGGTAACAACAGTGCTTTTCAGGTAGCTTCGGGGCCGCATCAACGGAGCTTTCATAATGGGAAAACTAGCCTTGTGCCATCAGTCTCTAATTTCTAGGTTGACACGCAGCATACACGCAGGAGCAGAGCTTCCTGGTTCTACGCAGTCTTCTGGTACTGAAACGGGTGCTGAAGCAAGGCCCCTAGGAGTGTTGAAAAGCTTACTACCTTGACACTAAAGCAGAACAACGATGAAGGCCTCATGGAGCTGCTGCACGCCTCTCGTTTTGCAAGGATAATCAGGGCCTTACTTCGAAGCTTGGGCTCACGTTGACTTTCACTTTAGGTATAGAGCAGAGCAGGGTGAGCTTCCAACAAGGAACTGGAAACCCAAGGTTTCTTAGGAGAAAACTCATTTTCTTCTCAGAACCATGCCGGCAGTGAGGAAAACCCCGGCAACAACAATGCTTTTCAGGTAGCTTCGAGGCCGCATGAACGGAGCTTTCATAATGGGAAAAGAAGCCTTATGCCATCAGTCTCCAATTTCTAGGTTGACACGCAGCATACACGCAGGACCAGAGCTTACTGTCTCTACGCAGTGTTCTGGTACCAAAACGGTTGCTTAAGCAAAGTCCCTAGGAGTCTTGGAAAGCTTACTACCGTGAAACTAAAGCAGAACAGCGATGAAGGCCTCATGGAGCTGCTGCACGCCTCCCGTTTTGCCAGGATAATCAGGGCCTTACTTCGAGGCTAGTGCTCACATTGACTTTCACGTTTGGTATAGAGCAGAGCAGGGTGAGCTTCCAACTAGGAACTGGAAGCACAAGGTTTCTTTCGAGAAAACTCATTTTCTTCTATGAGCCATGCCGGCTGTAAGTAAAAGCACGGTAACAACAGTGCTTTTCAGGTAGCTTCGGGGCCGCATCAACGGAGCTTTCATAATGGGAAAACTAGCCTTGTGCCATCAGTCTCTAATTTCTAGGTTGACACGCAGCATACACGCAGGAGCAGAGCTTCCTGGTTCTATGCAGTGTTCTGGTACTGAAACGGGTGCTGAAGCAAGGCCCCTAGGAGTGTTGAAAAGCTTACTACCTTGACACTAAAGCAGAACAACGATGAAGGCCTCATGGAGCCGCTGCACGCCTCTCGTTTTGCAAGGATAATCAGGGCCTTACTTCGAAGCTTGGGCTCACGTTGACTTTCACTTTAGGTATAGAGCAGAGCAGGGTGAGCTTCCAACAAGGAACTGGAAACCCAAGGTTTCTTAGGAGAAAACTCATTTTCTTCTCAGAACCATGCCGGCAGTGAGGAAAACCCCGGCAACAACAATGCTTTTCAGGTAGCTTCGAGGCCGCATGAACGGAGCTTTCATAATGGGAAAAGAAGCCTTATGCCATCAGTCTCCAATTTCTAGGTTGACACGCAGCATACACGCAGGACCAGAGCTTACTGTCTCTACGCAGTGTTCTGGTACCGAAACGGTTGCTTAAGCAAAGTCCCTAGGAGTCTTGGAAAGCTTACTACCGTGAAACTAAAGCAGAACAGCGATGAAGGCCTCATGGAGCTGCTGCACGCCTTCCGTTTTGCCAGGATAATCTGGGCCTTACTTCGAGGCTAGTGCTCACATTGACTTTCACGTTTGGTATAGAGCAGAGCAGTGTGAGCTTCCAACTAGGAAATGGAAGCACAAGGTTTCTTTCGAGAAAACTCATTTTCTTCTATGAGCCATGCCGGCTGTAAGTAAAAGCACGGTAACAACAGTGCTTTTCAGGTAGCTTCGGGGCCGCATCAACGGAGCTTTCATAATGGGAAAACTAGCCTTGTGCCATCAGTCTCTAATTTCTAGGTTGACACGCAGCATACACGCAGGAGCAGAGCTTCCTGGTTCTACGCAGTCTTCTGGTACTGAAACGGGTGCTGAAGCAAGGCCCCTAGGAGTGTTGAAAAGCTTACTACCTTGACACTAAAGCAGAACAACGATGAAGGCCTCATGGAGCTGTTGCACGCCTCTCGTTTTGCAAGGATAATCAGGGCCTTACTTCGAAGCTTGGGCTCACGTTGACTTTCACTTTAGGTATAGAGCAGAGCAGGGTGAGCTTCCAACAAGGAACTGGAAACCCAAGGTTTCTTAGGAGAAAACTCATTTTCTTCTCAGAACCATGCCGGCAGTGAGGAAAACCCCGGCAACAACAATGCTTTTCAGGTAGCTTCGAGGCCGCATGAACGGAGCTTTCATAATGGGAAAAGAAGCCTTATGCCATCAGTCTCCAATTTCTAGGTTGACACGCAGCATACACGCAGGACCAGAGCTTACTGTCTCTCCGCAGTGTTCTGGTACCGAAACGGTTGCTTAAGCAAAGTCCCTAGGAGTCTTGGAAAGCTTACTACCGTGAAACTAAAGCAGAACAGCGATGAAGGCCTCATGGAGCTGCTGCACGCCTCCCGTTTTGCCAGGATAATCAGGGCCTTACTTCGAGGCTAGTGCTCACATTGACTTTCACGTTTGGTATAGAGCAGAGCAGGGTGAGCTTCCAACTAGGAACTGGAAGCACAAGGTTTCTTTCGAGAAAACTCATTTTCTTCTATGAGCCATGCCGGCTGTAAGTAAAAGCACGGTAACAACAGTGCTTTTCAGGTAGCTTCGGGGCCGCATCAACGGAGCTTTCATAATGGGAAAACTAGCCTTGTGCCATCAGTCTCTAATTTCTAGGTTGACACGCAGCATACACGCAGGAGCAGAGCTTCCTGGTTCTACGCAGTCTTCTGGTACTGAAACGGGTGCTGAAGCAAGGCCCCTAGGAGTGTTGAAAAGCTTACTACCTTGACACTAAAGCAGAACCACGATGAAGGCCTCATGGAGCCGCTGCACGCCTCTCGTTTTGCAAGGATAATCAGGGCCTTACTTCGAAGCTTGGGCTCACGTTGACTTTCACTTTAGGTATAGAGCAGAGCAGGGTGAGCTTCCAACAAGGAACTGGAAACCCAAGGTTTCTTAGGAGAAAACTCATTTTCTTCTCAGAACCATGCCGGCAGTGAGGAAAACCCCGGCAACAACAATGCTTTTCAGGTAGCTTCGAGGCCGCATGAACGGAGCTTTCATAATGGGAAAAGAAGCCTTATGCCATCAGTCTCCAATTTCTAGGTTGACACGCAGCATACACGCAGGACCAGAGCTTACTGTCTCTACGCAGTGTTCTGGTACCGAAACGGTTGCTTAAGCAAAGTCCCTAGGAGTCGTGGAAAGCTTACTACCGTGAAACTAAAGCAGAACAGCGATGAAGGCCTCATGGAGCTGCTGCACGCCTCCCGTTTTGCCAGGATAATCTGGGCCTTACTTCGAGGCTAGTGCTCACATTGACTTTCACGTTTGGTATAGAGCAGAGCAGGGTGAGCTTCCAACTAGGAACTGGAAGCACAAGGTTTCTTTCGAGAAAACTCATTTTCTTCTATGAGCCATGCCGGCTGTAAGTAAAAGCACGGTAACAACAGTGCTTTTCAGGTAGCTTCGGGGCCGCATCAACGGAGCTTTCATAATGGGAAAACTAGCCTTGTGCCATCAGTCTCTAATTTCTAGGTTGACACGCAGCATACACGCAGGAGCAGAGCTTCCTGGTTCTACGCAGTGTTCTGGTACTGAAACGGGTGCTGAAGCAAGGCCCCTAGGAGTGTTGAAAAGCTTACTACCTTGACACTAAAGCAGAACAACGATGAAGGCCTCATGGAGCCGCTGCACGCCTCTCGTTTTGCAAGGATAATCAGGGCCTTACTTCGAAGCTTGGGCTCACGTTGACTTTCACTTTAGGTATAGAGCAGAGCAGGGTGAGCTTCCAACAAGGAACTGGAAACCCAAGGTTTCTTAGGAGAAAACTCATTTTCTTCTCAGAACCATGCCGGCAGTGAGGAAAACCCCGGCAACAACAATGCTTTTCAGGTAGCTTCGAGGCCGCATGAACGGAGCTTTCATAATGGGAAAAGAAGCCTTATGCCATCAGTCTCCAATTTCTAGGTTGACACGCAGCATACACGCAGGACCAGAGCTTACTGTCTCTACGCAGTGTTCTGGTACCGAAACGGTTGCTTAAGCAAAGTCCCTAGGAGTCGTGGAAAGCTTACTACCGTGAAACTAAAGCAGAACAGCGATGAAGGCCTCATGGAGCTGCTGCACGCCTCCCGTTTTGCCAGGATAATCTGGGCCTTACTTCGAGGCTAGTGCTCACATTGACTTTCACGTTTGGTATAGAGCAGAGCAGGGTGAGCTTCCAACTAGGAACTGGAAGCACAAGGTTTCTTTCGAGAAAACTCATTTTCTTCTATGAGCCATGCCGGCTGTAAGTAAAAGCACGGTAACAACAGTGCTTTTCAGGTAGCTTCGGGGCCGCATCAACGGAGCTTTCATAATGGGAAAACTAGCCTTGTGCCATCAGTCTCTAATTTCTAGGTTGACACGCAGCATACACGCAGGAGCAGAGCTTCCTGGTTCTACGCAGTCTTCTGGTACTGAAACGGGTGCTGAAGCAAGGCCCCTAGGAGTGTTGAAAAGCTTACTACCTTGACACTAAAGCAGAACAACGATGAAGGCCTCATGGAGCCGCTGCACGCCTCTCGTTTTGCAAGGATAATCAGGGCCTTACTTCGAAGCTTGGGCTCACGTTGACTTTCACTTTAGGTATAGAGCAGAGCAGGGTGAGCTTCCAACAAGGAACTGGAAACCCAAGGTTTCTTAGGAGAAAACTCATTTTCTTCTCAGAACCATGCCGGCAGTGAGGAAAACCCCGGCAACAACAATGCTTTTCAGGTAGCTTCGAGGCCGCATGAACGGAGCTTTCATAATGGGAAAAGAAGCCTTATGCCATCAGTCTCCAATTTCTAGGTTGACACGCAGCATACACGCAGGACCAGAGCTTACTGTCTCTCCGCAGTGTTCTGGTACCGAAACGGTTGCTTAAGCAAAGTCCCTAGGAGTCTTGGAAAGCTTACTACCGTGAAACTAAAGCAGAACAGCGATGAAGGCCTCATGGAGCTGCTGCACGCCTCCCGTTTTGCCAGGATAATCAGGGCCTTACTTCGAGGCTAGTGCTCACATTGACTTTCACGTTTGGTATAGAGCAGAGCAGGGTGAGCTTCCAACTAGGAACTGGAAGCACAAGGTTTCTTTTGAGAAAACTCATTTTCTTCTATGAGCCATGCCGGCTGTAAGTAAAAGCACGGTAACAACAGTGCTTTTCAGGTAGCTTCGGGGCCGCATCAACGGAGCTTTCATAATGGGAAAACTAGCCTTGTGCCATCAGTCTCTAATTTCTAGGTTGACACGCAGCATACACGCAGGAGCAGAGCTTCCTGGTTCTACGCAGTCTTCTGGTACTGAAACGGGTGCTGAAGCAAGGCCCCTAGGAGTGTTGAAAAGCTTACTACCTTGACACTAAAGCAGAACAACGATGAAGGCCTCATGGAGCCGCTGCACGCCTCTCGTTTTGCAAGGATAATCAGGGCCTTACTTCGAAGCTTGGGCTCACGTTGACTTTCACTTTAGGTATAGAGCAGAGCAGGGTGAGCTTCCAACAAGGAACTGGAAACCCAAGGTTTCTTAGGAGAAAACTCATTTTCTTCTCAGAACCATGCCGGCAGTGAGGAAAACCCCGGCAACAACAATGCTTTTCAGGTAGCTTCGAGGCCGCATGAACGGAGCTTTCATAATGGGAAAAGAAGCCTTATGCCATCAGTCTCCAATTTCTAGGTTGACACGCAGCATACACGCAGGACCAGAGCTTACTGTCTCTACGCAGTGTTCTGGTACCGAAACGGTTGCTTAAGCAAAGTCCCTAGGAGTCTTGGAAAGCTTACTACCGTGAAACTAAAGCAGAACAGCGATGAAGGCCTCATGGAGCTGCTGCACGCCTCCCGTTTTGCCAGGATAATCAGGGCCTTACTTCGAGGCTAGTGCTCACATTGACTTTCACGTTTGGTATAGAGCAGAGCAGGGTGAGCTTCCAACTAGGAACTGGAAGCACAAGGTTTCTTTCGAGAAAACTCATTTTCTTCTATGAGCCATGCCGGCTGTAAGTAAAAGCACGGTAACAACAGTGCTTTTCAGGTAGCTTCGGGGCCGCATCAACGGAGCTTTCATAATGGGAAAACTAGCCTTGTGCCATCAGTCTCTAATTTCTAGGTTGACACGCAGCATACACGCAGGAGCAGAGCTTCCTGGTTCTACGCAGTCTTCTGGTACTGAAACGGGTGCTGAAGCAAGGCCCCTAGGAGTGTTGAAAAGCTTACTACCTTGACACTAAAGCAGAACAACGATGAAGGCCTCATGGAGCCGCTGCACGCCTCTCATTTTGCAAGGATAATCAGGGCCTTACTTCGAAGCTTGGGCTCACGTTGACTTTCACTTTAGGTATAGAGCAGAGCAGGGTGAGCTTCCAACAAGGAACTGGAAACCCAAGGTTTCTTAGGAGAAAACTCATTTTCTTCTCAGAACCATGCCGGCAGTGAGGAAAACCCCGGCAACAACAATGCTTTTCAGGTAGCTTCGAGGCCGCATGAACGGAGCTTTCATAATGGGAAAAGAAGCCTTATGCCATCAGTCTCCAATTTCTAGGTTGACACGCAGCATACACGCAGGACCAGAGCTTACTGTCTCTACGCAGTGTTCTGGTACCGAAACGGTTGCTTAAGCAAAGTCCCTAGGAGTCGTGGAAAGCTTACTACCGTGAAACTAAAGCAGAACAGCGATGAAGGCCTCATGGAGCTGCTGCACGCCTCCCGTTTTGCCAGGATAATCTGGGCCTTACTTCGAGGCTAGTGCTCACATTGACTTTCACGTTTGGTATAGAGCAGAGCAGGGTGAGCTTCCAACTAGGAACTGGAAGCACAAGGTTTCTTTCGAGAAAACTCATTTTCTTCTATGAGCCATGCCGGCTGTAAGTAAAAGCACGGTAACAACAGTGCTTTTCAGGTAGCTTCGGGGCCGCATCAACGGAGCTTTCATAATGGGAAAACTAGCCTTGTGCCATCAGTCTCTAATTTCTAGGTTGACACGCAGCATACACGCAGGAGCAGAGCTTCCTGGTTCTACGCAGTGTTCTGGTACTGAAACGGGTGCTGAAGCAAGGCCCCTAGGAGTGTTGAAAAGCTTACTACCTTGACACTAAAGCAGAACAACGATGAAGGCCTCATGGAGCCGCTGCACGCCTCTCGTTTTGCAAGGATAATCAGGGCCTTACTTCGAAGCTTGGGCTCACGTTGACTTTCACTTTAGGTATAGAGCAGAGCAGGGTGAGCTTCCAACAAGGAACTGGAAACCCAAGGTTTCTTAGGAGAAAACTCATTTTCTTCTCAGAACCATGCCGGCAGTGAGGAAAACCCCGGCAACAACAATGCTTTTCAGGTAGCTTCGAGGCCGCATGAACGGAGCTTTCATAATGGGAAAAGAAGCCTTATGCCATCAGTCTCCAATTTCTAGGTTGACACGCAGCATACACGCAGGACCAGAGCTTACTGTCTCTACGCAGTGTTCTGGTACCGAAACGGTTGCTTAAGCAAAGTCCCTAGGAGTCGTGGAAAGCTTACTACCGTGAAACTAAAGCAGAACAGCGATGAAGGCCTCATGGAGCTGCTGCACGCCTCCCGTTTTGCCAGGATAATCTGGGCCTTACTTCGAGGCTAGTGCTCACATTGACTTTCACGTTTGGTATAGAGCAGAGCAGGGTGAGCTTCCAACTAGGAACTGGAAGCACAAGGTTTCTTTCGAGAAAACTCATTTTCTTCTATGAGCCATGCCGGCTGTAAGTAAAAGCACGGTAACAACAGTGCTTTTCAGGTAGCTTCGGGGCCGCATCAACGGAGCTTTCATAATGGGAAAACTAGC
This sequence comes from Eubalaena glacialis, assembly GCF_028564815.1. NCBI lineage: Eukaryota > Metazoa > Chordata > Mammalia > Artiodactyla > Balaenidae > Eubalaena > Eubalaena glacialis. The sequence goes on along the minus strand of NC_083726.1, from coordinate 83,982,849 downwards.
CTTGTGCCATCAGTCTCTAATTTCTAGGTTGACACGCAGCATACACGCAGGAGCAGAGCTTCCTGGTTCTACGCAGTCTTCTGGTACTGAAACGGGTGCTGAAGCAAGGCCCCTAGGAGTGTTGAAAAGCTTACTACCTTGACACTAAAGCAGAACAACGATGAAGGCCTCATGGAGCCGCTGCACGCCTCTCGTTTTGCAAGGATAATCACGGCCTTACTTCGAAGCTTGGGCTCACGTTGACTTTCACTTTAGGTATAGAGCAGAGCAGGGTGAGCTTCCAACAAGGAACTGGAAACCCAAGGTTTCTTAGGAGAAAACTCATTTTCTTCTCAGAACCATGCCGGCAGTGAGGAAAACCCCGGCAACAACAATGCTTTTCAGGTAGCTTCGAGGCCGCATGAACGGAGCTTTCATAATGGGAAAAGAAGCCTTATGCCATCAGTCTCCAATTTCTAGGTTGACACGCAGCATACACGCAGGACCAGAGCTTACTGTCTCTCCGCAGTGTTCTGGTACCGAAACGGTTGCTTAAGCAAAGTCCCTAGGAGTCTTGGAAAGCTTACTACCGTGAAACTAAAGCAGAACAGCGATGAAGGCCTCATGGAGCTGCTGCACGCCTCCCGTTTTGCCAGGATAATCAGGGCCTTACTTCGAGGCTAGTGCTCACATTGACTTTCACGTTTGGTATAGAGCAGAGCAGGGTGAGCTTCCAACTAGGAACTGGAAGCACAAGGTTTCTTTCGAGAAAACTCATTTTCTTCTATGAGCCATGCCGGCTGTAAGTAAAAGCACGGTAACAACAGTGCTTTTCAGGTAGCTTCGGGGCCGCATCAACGGAGCTTTCATAATGGGAAAACTAGCCTTGTGCCATCAGTCTCTAATTTCTAGGTTGACACGCAGCATACACGCAGGAGCAGAGCTTCCTGGTTCTACGCAGTCTTCTGGTACTGAAACGGGTGCTGAAGCAAGGCCCCTAGGAGTGTTGAAAAGCTTACTACCTTGACACTAAAGCAGAACAACGATGAAGGCCTCATGGAGCCGCTGCACGCCTCTCGTTTTGCAAGGATAATCAGGGCCTTACTTCGAAGCTTGGGCTCACGTTGACTTTCACTTTAGGTATAGAGCAGAGCAGGGTGAGCTTCCAACAAGGAACTGGAAACCCAAGGTTTCTTAGGAGAAAACTCATTTTCTTCTCAGAACCATGCCGGCAGTGAGGAAAACCCCGGCAACAACAATGCTTTTCAGGTAGCTTCGAGGCCGCATGAACGGAGCTTTCATAATGGGAAAAGAAGCCTTATGCCATCAGTCTCCAATTTCTAGGTTGACACGCAGCATACACGCAGGACCAGAGCTTACTGTCTCTACGCAGTGTTCTGGTACCGAAACGGTTGCTTAAGCAAAGTCCCTAGGAGTCGTGGAAAGCTTACTACCGTGAAACTAAAGCAGAACAGCGATGAAGGCCTCATGGAGCTGCTGCACGCCTCCCGTTTTGCCAGGATAATCAGGGCCTTACTTCGAGGCTAGTGCTCACATTGACTTTCACGTTTGGTATAGAGCAGAGCAGGGTGAGCTTCCAACTAGGAACTGGAAGCACAAGGTTTCTTTCGAGAAAACTCATTTTCTTCTATGAGCCATGCCGGCTGTAAGTAAAAGCACGGTAACAACAGTGCTTTTCAGGTAGCTTCGGGGCCGCATCAACGGAGCTTTCATAATGGGAAAACTAGCCTTGTGCCATCAGTCTCTAATTTCTAGGTTGACACGCAGCATACACGCAGGAGCAGAGCTTCCTGGTTCTACGCAGTGTTCTGGTACTGAAACGGGTGCTGAAGCAAGGCCCCTAGGAGTGTTGAAAAGCTTACTACCTTGACACTAAAGCAGAACAACGATGAAGGCCTCATGGAGCCGCTGCACGCCTCTCGTTTTGCAAGGATAATCAGGGCCTTACTTCGAAGCTTGGGCTCACGTTGACTTTCACTTTAGGTATAGAGCAGAGCAGGGTGAGCTTCCAACAAGGAACTGGAAACCCAAGGTTTCTTAGGAGAAAACTCATTTTCTTCTCAGAACCATGCCGGCAGTGAGGAAAACCCCGGCAACAACAATGCTTTTCAGGTAGCTTCGAGGCCGCATGAACGGAGCTTTCATAATGGGAAAAGAAGCCTTATGCCATCAGTCTCCAATTTCTAGGTTGACACGCAGCATACACGCAGGACCAGAGCTTACTGTCTCTACGCAGTGTTCTGGTACCGAAACGGTTGCTTAAGCAAAGTCCCTAGGAGTCTTGGAAAGCTTACTACCGTGAAACTAAAGCAGAACAGCGATGAAGGCCTCATGGAGCTGCTGCACGCCTCCCGTTTTGCCAGGATAATCAGGGCCTTACTTCGAGGCTAGTGCTCACATTGACTTTCACGTTTGGTATAGAGCAGAGCAGGGTGAGCTTCCAACTAGGAACTGGAAGCACAAGGTTTCTTTCGAGAAAACTCATTTTCTTCTATGAGCCATGCCGGCTGTAAGTAAAAGCACGGTAACAACAGTGCTTTTCAGGTAGCTTCGGGGCCGCATCAACGGAGCTTTCATAATGGGAAAACTAGCCTTGTGCCATCAGTCTCTAATTTCTAGGTTGACACGCAGCATACACGCAGGAGCAGAGCTTCCTGGTTCTACGCAGTCTTCTGGTACTGAAACGGGTGCTGAAGCAAGGCCCCTAGGAGTGTTGAAAAGCTTACTACCTTGACACTAAAGCAGAACAACGATGAAGGCCTCATGGAGCCGCTGCACGCCTCTCGTTTTGCAAGGATAATCAGGGCCTTACTTCGAAGCTTGGGCTCACGTTGACTTTCACTTTAGGTATAGAGCAGAGCAGGGTGAGCTTCCAACAAGGAACTGGAAACCCAAGGTTTCTTAGGAGAAAACTCATTTTCTTCTCAGAACCATGCCGGCAGTGAGGAAAACCCCGGCAACAACAATGCTTTTCAGGTAGCTTCGAGGCCGCATGAACGGAGCTTTCATAATGGGAAAAGAAGCCTTATGCCATCAGTCTCCAATTTCTAGGTTGACACGCAGCATACACGCAGGACCAGAGCTTACTGTCTCTCCGCAGTGTTCTGGTACCGAAACGGTTGCTTAAGCAAAGTCCCTAGGAGTCTTGGAAAGCTTACTACCGTGAAACTAAAGCAGAACAGCGATGAAGGCCTCATGGAGCTGCTGCACGCCTCCCGTTTTGCCAGGATAATCAGGGCCTTACTTCGAGGCTAGTGCTCACATTGACTTTCACGTTTGGTATAGAGCAGAGCAGGGTGAGCTTCCAACTAGGAACTGGAAGCACAAGGTTTCTTTCGAGAAAACTCATTTTCTTCTATGAGCCATGCCGGCTGTAAGTAAAAGCACGGTAACAACAGTGCTTTTCAGGTAGCTTCGGGGCCGCATCAACGGAGCTTTCATAATGGGAAAACTAGCCTTGTGCCATCAGTCTCTAATTTCTAGGTTGACACGCATCATACACGCAGGAGCAGAGCTTCCTGGTTCTACGCAGTCTTCTGGTACTGAAACGGGTGCTGAAGCAAGGCCCCTAGGAGTGTTGAAAAGCTTACTACCTTGACACTAAAGCAGAACAACGATGAAGGCCTCATGGAGCAGCTGCACGCCTCTCGTTTTGCAAGGATAATCAGGGCCTTACTTCGAAGCTTGGGCTCACGTTGACTTTCACTTTAGGTATAGAGCAGAGCAGGGTGAGCTTCCAACAAGGAACTGGAAACCCAAGGTTTCTTAGGAGAAAACTCATTTTCTTCTCAGAACCATGCCGGCAGTGAGGAAAACCCCGGCAACAACAATGCTTTTCAGGTAGCTTCGAGGCCGCATGAACGGAGCTTTCATAATGGGAAAAGAAGCCTTATGCCATCAGTCTCCAATTTCTAGGTTGACACGCAGCATACACGCAGGACCAGAGCTTACTGTCTCTACGCAGTGTTCTGGTACCGAAACGGTTGCTTAAGCAAAGTCCCTAGGAGTCTTGGAAAGCTTACTACCGTGAAACTAAAGCAGAACAGCGATGAAGGCCTCATGGAGCTGCTGCACGCCTCCCGTTTTGCCAGGATAATCAGGGCCTTACTTCGAGGCTAGTGCTCACATTGACTTTCACGTTTGGTATAGAGCAGAGCAGGGTGAGCTTCCAACTAGGAACTGGAAGCACAAGGTTTCTTTCGAGAAAACTCATTTTCTTCTATGAGCCATGCCGGCTGTAAGTAAAAGCACGGTAACAACAGTGCTTTTCAGGTAGCTTCGGGGCCGCATCAACGGAGCTTTCATAATGGGAAAACTAGCCTTGTGTCATCAGTCTCTAATTTCTAGGTTGACACGCAGCATACACGCAGGAGCAGAGCTTCCTGGTTCTATGCAGTGTTCTGGTACTGAAACGGGTGCTGAAGCAAGGCCCCTAGGAGTGTTGAAAAGCTTACTACCTTGACACTAAAGCAGAACAACGATGAAGGCCTCATGGAGCCGCTGCACGCCTCTCGTTTTGCAAGGATAATCAGGGCCTTACTTCGAAGCTTGGGCTCACGTTGACTTTCACTTTAGGTATAGAGCAGAGCAGGGTGAGCTTCCAACAAGGAACTGGAAACCCAAGGTTTCTTAGGAGAAAACTCATTTTCTTCTCAGAACCATGCCGGCAGTGAGGAAAACCCCGGCAACAACAATGCTTTTCAGGTAGCTTCGAGGCCGCATGAACGGAGCTTTCATAATGGGAAAAGAAGCCTTATGCCATCAGTCTCCAATTTCTAGGTTGACACGCAGCATACACGCAGGACCAGAGCTTACTGTCTCTACGCAGTGTTCTGGTACCGAAACGGTTGCTTAAGCAAAGTCCCTAGGAGTCTTGGAAAGCTTACTACCGTGAAACTAAAGCAGAACAGCGATGAAGGCCTCATGGAGCTGCTGCACGCCTCCCGTTTTGCCAGGATAATCAGGGCCTTACTTCGAGGCTAGTGCTCACATTGACTTTCACGTTTGGTATAGAGCAGAGCAGGGTGAGCTTCCAACTAGGAACTGGAAGCACAAGGTTTCTTTCGAGAAAACTCATTTTCTTCTATGAGCCATGCCGGCTGTAAGTAAAAGCACGGTAACAACAGTGCTTTTCAGGTAGCTTCGGGGCCGCATCAACGGAGCTTTCATAATGGGAAAACTAGCCTTGTGCCATCAGTCTCTAATTTCTAGGTTGACACGCAGCATACACGCAGGAGCAGAGCTTCCTGGTTCTACGCAGTCTTCTGGTACTGAAACGGGTGCTGAAGCAAGGCCCCTAGGAGTGTTGAAAAGCTTACTACCTTGACACTAAAGCAGAACAACGATGAAGGCCTCATGGAGCCGCTGCACGCCTCTCGTTTTGCAAGGATAATCAGGGCCTTACTTCGAAGCTTGGGCTCACGTTGACTTTCACTTTAGGTATAGAGCAGAGCAGGGTGAGCTTCCAACAAGGAACTGGAAACCCAAGGTTTCTTAGGAGAAAACTCATTTTCTTCTCAGAACCATGCCGGCAGTGAGAAAAACCCCGGCAACAACAATGCTTTTCAGGTAGCTTCGAGGCCGCATGAACGGAGCTTTCATAATGGGAAAAGAAGCCTTATGCCATCAGTCTCCAATTTCTAGGTTGACACGCAGCATACACGCAGGACCAGAGCTTACTGTCTCTACGCAGTGTTCTGGTACCGAAACGGTTGCTTAAGCAAAGTCCCTAGGAGTCTTGGAAAGCTTACTACCGTGAAACTAAAGCAGAACAGCGATGAAGGCCTCATGGAGCTGCTGCACGCCTCCCGTTTTGCCAGGATAATCAGGGCCTTACTTCGAGGCTAGTGCTCACATTGACTTTCACGTTTGGTATAGAGCAGAGCAGGGTGAGCTTCCAACTAGAAACTGGAAGCACAAGGTTTCTTTCGAGAAAACTCATTTTCTTCTATGAGCCATGCCGGCTGTAAGTAAAAGCACGGTAACAACAGTGCTTTTCAGGTAGCTTCGGGGCCGCATCAACGGAGCTTTCATAATGGGAAAACTAGCCTTGTGCCATCAGTCTCTAATTTCTAGGTTGACACGCAGCATACACGCAGGAGCAGAGCTTCCTGGTTCTACGCAGTGTTCTGGTACTGAAACGGGTGCTGAAGCAAGGCCCCTAGGAGTGTTGAAAAGCTTACTACCTTGACACTAAAGCAGAACAACGATGAAGGCCTCATGGAGCCGCTGCACGCCTCTCGTTTTGCAAGGATAATCAGGGCCTTACTTCGAAGCTTGGGCTCACGTTGACTTTCACTTTAGGTATAGAGCAGAGCAGGGTGAGCTTCCAACAAGGAACTGGAAACCCAAGGTTTCTTAGGAGAAAACTCATTTTCTTCTCAGAACCATGCCGGCAGTGAGGAAAACCCCGGCAACAACAATGCTTTTCAGGTAGCTTCGAGGCCGCATGAACGGAGCTTTCATAATGGGAAAAGAAGCCTTATGCCATCAGTCTCCAATTTCTAGGTTGACACGCAGCATACACGCAGGACCAGAGCTTACTGTCTCTACGCAGTGTTCTGGTACCACAACGGTTGCTTAAGCAAAGTCCCTAGGAGTCTTGGAAAGCTTACTACCGTGAAACTAAAGCAGAACAGCGATGAAGGCCTCATGGAGCTGCTGCACGCCTCCCGATTTGCCAGGATAATCAGGGCCTTATTTCGAGGCTAGTGCTCACATTGACTTTCACGTTTGGTATAGAGCAGAGCAGGGTGAGCTTCCAACTAGGAACTGGAAGCACAAGGTTTCTTTCGAGAAAACTCATTTTCTTCTATGAGCCATGCCGGCTGTAAGTAAAAGCACGGTAACAACAGTGCTTTTCAGGTAGCTTCGGGGCCGCATCAACGGAGCTTTCATAATGGGAAAACTAGCCTTGTGCCATCAGTCTCTAATTTCTAGGTTGACACGCAGCATACACGCAGGAGCAGAGCTTCCTGGTTCTACGCAGTCTTCTGGTACTGAAACGGGTGCTGAAGCAAGGCCCCTAGGAGTGTTGAAAAGCTTACTACCTTGACACTAAAGCAGAACCACGATGAAGGCCTCATGGAGCCGCTGCACGCCTCTCGTTTTGCAAGGATAATCAGGGCCTTACTTCGAAGCTTGGGCTCACGTTGACTTTCACTTTAGGTATAGAGCAGAGCAGGGTGAGCTTCCAACAAGGAACTGGAAACCCAAGGTTTCTTAGGAGAAAACTCATTTTCTTCTCAGAACCATGCCGGCAGTGAGGAAAACCCCGGCAACAACAATGCTTTTCAGGTAGCTTCGAGGCCGCATGAACGGAGCTTTCATAATGGGAAAAGAAGCCTTATGCCATCAGTCTCCAATTTCTAGGTTGACACGCAGCATACACGCAGGACCAGAGCTTACTGTCTCTACGCAGTGTTCTGGTACCAAAACGGTTGCTTAAGCAAAGTCCCTAGGAGTCTTGGAAAGCTTACTACCGTGAAACTAAAGCAGAACAGCGATGAAGGCCTCATGGAGCTGCTGCACGCCTCCCGTTTTGCCAGGATAATCAGGGCCTTACTTCGAGGCTAGTGCTCACATTGACTTTCACGTTTGGTATAGAGCAGAGCAGGGTGAGCTTCCAACTAGGAACTGGAAGCACAAGGTTTCTTTCGAGAAAACTCATTTTCTTCTATGAGCCATGCCGGCTGTAAGTAAAAGCACGGTAACAACAGTGCTTTTCAGGTAGCTTCGGGGCCGCATCAACGGAGCTTTCATAATGGGAAAACTAGCCTTGTGCCATCAGTCTCTAATTTCTAGGTTGACACGCAGCATACACGCAGGAGCAGAGCTTCCTGGTTCTATGCAGTGTTCTGGTACTGAAACGGGTGCTGAAGCAAGGCCCCTAGGAGTGTTGAAAAGCTTACTACCTTGACACTAAAGCAGAACAACGATGAAGGCCTCATGGAGCCGCTGCACGCCTCTCGTTTTGCAAGGATAATCAGGGCCTTACTTCGAAGCTTGGGCTCACGTTGACTTTCACTTTAGGTATAGAGCAGAGCAGGGTGAGCTTCCAACAAGGAACTGGAAACCCAAGGTTTCTTAGGAGAAAACTCATTTTCTTCTCAGAACCATGCCGGCAGTGAGGAAAACCCCGGCAACAACAATGCTTTTCAGGTAGCTTCGAGGCCGCATGAACGGAGCTTTCATAATGGGAAAAGAAGCCTTATGCCATCAGTCTCCAATTTCTAGGTTGACACGCAGCATACACGCAGGACCAGAGCTTACTGTCTCTACGCAGTGTTCTGGTACCGAAACGGTTGCTTAAGCAAAGTCCCTAGGAGTCGTGGAAAGCTTACTACCGTGAAACTAAAGCAGAACAGCGATGAAGGCCTCATGGAGCTGCTGCACGCCTTCCGTTTTGCCAGGATAATCTGGGCCTTACTTCGAGGCTAGTGCTCACATTGACTTTCACGTTTGGTATAGAGCAGAGCAGTGTGAGCTTCCAACTAGGAACTGGAAGCACAAGGTTTCTTTCGAGAAAACTCATTTTCTTCTATGAGCCATGCCGGCTGTAAGTAAAAGCACGGTAACAACAGTGCTTTTCAGGTAGCTTCGGGGCCGCATCAACGGAGCTTTCCTAATGGGAAAACTAGCCTTGTGCCATCAGTCTCTAATTTCTAGGTTGACACGCAGCATACACGCAGGAGCAGAGCTTCCTGGTTCTACGCAGTCTTCTGGTACTGAAACGGGTGCTGAAGCAAGGCCCCTAGGAGTGTTGAAAAGCTTACTACCTTGACACTAAAGCAGAACAACGATGAAGGCCTCATGGAGCTGTTGCACGCCTCTCGTTTTGCAAGGATAATCAGGGCCTTACTTCGAAGCTTGGGCTCACGTTGACTTTCACTTTAGGTATAGAGCAGAGCAGGGTGAGCTTCCAACAAGGAACTGGAAACCCAAGGTTTCTTAGGAGAAAACTCATTTTCTTCTCAGAACCATGCCGGCAGTGAGGAAAACCCCGGCAACAACAATGCTTTTCAGGTAGCTTCGAGGCCGCATGAACGGAGCTTTCATAATGGGAAAAGAAGCCTTATGCCATCAGTCTCCAATTTCTAGGTTGACACGCAGCATACACGCAGGACCAGAGCTTACTGTCTCTACGCAGTGTTCTGGTACCGAAACGGTTGCTTAAGCAAAGTCCCTAGGAGTCTTGGAAAGCTTACTACCGTGAAACTAAAGCAGAACAGCGATGAAGGCCTCATGGAGCTGCTGCACGCCTCCCGTTTTGCCAGGATAATCAGGGCCTTACTTCGAGGCTAGTGCTCACATTGACTTTCACGTTTGGTATAGAGCAGAGCAGGGTGAGCTTCCAACTAGGAACTGGAAGCACAAGGTTTCTTTCGAGAAAACTCATTTTCTTCTATGAGCCATGCCGGCTGTAAGTAAAAGCACGGTAACAACAGTGCTTTTCAGGTAGCTTCGGGGCCGCATCAACGGAGCTTTCATAATGGGAAAACTAGCCTTGTGCCATCAGTCTCTAATTTCTAGGTTGACACGCAGCATACACGCAGGAGCAGAGCTTCCTGGTTCTACGCAGTCTTCTGGTACTGAAACGGGTGCTGAAGCAAGGCCCCTAGGAGTGTTGAAAAGCTTACTACCTTGACACTAAAGCAGAACAACGATGAAGGCCTCATGGAGCCGCTGCACGCCTCTCGTTTTGCAAGGATAATCAGGGCCTTACTTCGAAGCTTGGGCTCACGTTGACTTTCACTTTAGGTATAGAGCAGAGCAGGGTGAGCTTCCAACAAGGAACTGGAAACCCAAGGTTTCTTAGGAGAAAACTCATTTTCTTCTCAGAACCATGCCGGCAGTGAGGAAAACCCCGGCAACAACAATGCTTTTCAGGTAGCTTCGAGGCCGCATGAACGGAGCTTTCATAATGGGAAAAGAAGCCTTATGCCATCAGTCTCCAATTTCTAGGTTGACACGCAGCATACACGCAGGACCAGAGCTTACTGTCTCTACGCAGTGTTCTGGTACCGAAACGGTTGCTTAAGCAAAGTCCCTAGGAGTCGTGGAAAGCTTACTACCGTGAAACTAAAGCAGAACAGCGATGAAGGCCTCATGGAGCTGCTGCACGCCTCCCGTTTTGCCAGGATAATCTGGGCCTTACTTCGAGGCTAGTGCTCACATTGACTTTCACGTTTGGTATAGAGCAGAGCAGGGTGAGCTTCCAACTAGGAACTGGAAGCACAAGGTTTCTTTCGAGAAAACTCATTTTCTTCTATGAGCCATGCCGGCTGTAAGTAAAAGCACGGTAACAACAGTGCTTTTCAGGTAGCTTCGGGGCCGCATCAACGGAGCTTTCATAATGGGAAAACTAGCCTTGTGCCATCAGTCTCTAATTTCTAGGTTGACACGCAGCATACACGCAGGAGCAGAGCTTCCTGGTTCTACGCAGTCTTCTGGTACTGAAACGGGTGCTGAAGCAAGGCCCCTAGGAGTGTTGAAAAGCTTACTACCTTGACACTAAAGCAGAACAACGATGAAGGCCTCATGGAGCCGCTGCACGCCTCTCGTTTTGCAAGGATAATCAGGGCCTTACTTCGAAGCTTGGGCTCACGTTGACTTTCACTTTAGGTATAGAGCAGAGCAGGGTGAGCTTCCAACAAGGAACTGGAAACCCAAGGTTTCTTAGGAGAAAACTCATTTTCTTCTCAGAACCATGCCGGCAGTGAGGAAAACCCCGGCAACAACAATGCTTTTCAGGTAGCTTCGAGGCCGCATGAACGGAGCTTTCATAATGGGAAAAGAAGCCTTATGCCATCAGTCTCCAATTTCTAGGTTGACACGCAGCATACACGCAGGACCAGAGCTTACTGTCTCTACGCAGTGTTCTGGTACCAAAACGGTTGCTTAAGCAAAGTCCCTAGGAGTCTTGGAAAGCTTACTACCGTGAAACTAAAGCAGAACAGCGATGAAGGCCTCATGGAGCTGCTGCACGCCTCCCGTTTTGCCAGGATAATCAGGGCCTTACTTCGAGGCTAGTGCTCACATTGACTTTCACGTTTGGTATAGAGCAGAGCAGGGTGAGCTTCCAACTAGGAACTGGAAGCACAAGGTTTCTTTCGAGAAAACTCATTTTCTTCTATGAGCCATGCCGGCTGTAAGTAAAAGCACGGTAACAACAGTGCTTTTCAGGTAGCTTCGGGGCCGCATCAACGGAGCTTTCATAATGGGAAAACTAGCCTTGTGCCATCAGTCTCTAATTTCTAGGTTGACACGCAGCATACACGCAGGAGCAGAGCTTCCTGGTTCTATGCAGTGTTCTGGTACTGAAACGGGTGCTGAAGCAAGGCCCCTAGGAGTGTTGAAAAGCTTACTACCTTGACACTAAAGCAGAACAACGATGAAGGCCTCATGGAGCCGCTGCACGCCTCTCGTTTTGCAAGGATAATCAGGGCCTTACTTCGAAGCTTGGGCTCACGTTGACTTTCACTTTAGGTATAGAGCAGAGCAGGGTGAGCTTCCAACAAGGAACTGGAAACCCAAGGTTTCTTAGGAGAAAACTCATTTTCTTCTCAGAACCATGCCGGCAGTGAGGAAAACCCCGGCAACAACAATGCTTTTCAGGTAGCTTCGAGGCCGCATGAACGGAGCTTTCATAATGGGAAAAGAAGCCTTATGCCATCAGTCTCCAATTTCTAGGTTGACACGCAGCATACACGCAGGACCAGAGCTTACTGTCTCTACGCAGTGTTCTGGTACCGAAACGGTTGCTTAAGCAAAGTCCCTAGGAGTCGTGGAAAGCTTACTACCGTGAAACTAAAGCAGAACAGCGATGAAGGCCTCATGGAGCTGCTGCACGCCTTCCGTTTTGCCAGGATAATCTGGGCCTTACTTCGAGGCTAGTGCTCACATTGACTTTCACGTTTGGTATAGAGCAGAGCAGTGTGAGCTTCCAACTAGGAACTGGAAGCACAAGGTTTCTTTCGAGAAAACTCATTTTCTTCTATGAGCCATGCCGGCTGTAAGTAAAAGCACGGTAACAACAGTGCTTTTCAGGTAGCTTCGGGGCCGCATCAACGGAGCTTTCCTAATGGGAAAACTAGCCTTGTGCCATCAGTCTCTAATTTCTAGGTTGACACGCAGCATACACGCAGGAGCAGAGCTTCCTGGTTCTACGCAGTCTTCTGGTACTGAAACGGGTGCTGAAGCAAGGCCCCTAGGAGTGTTGAAAAGCTTACTACCTTGACACTAAAGCAGAACAACGATGAAGGCCTCATGGAGCTGTTGCACGCCTCTCGTTTTGCAAGGATAATCAGGGCCTTACTTCGAAGCTTGGGCTCACGTTGACTTTCACTTTAGGTATAGAGCAGAGCAGGGTGAGCTTCCAACAAGGAACTGGAAACCCAAGGTTTCTTAGGAGAAAACTCATTTTCTTCTCAGAACCATGCCGGCAGTGAGGAAAACCCCGGCAACAACAATGCTTTTCAGGTAGCTTCGAGGCCGCATGAACGGAGCTTTCATAATGGGAAAAGAAGCCTTATGCCATCAGTCTCCAATTTCTAGGTTGACACGCAGCATACACGCAGGACCAGAGCTTACTGTCTCTACGCAGTGTTCTGGTACCGAAACGGTTGCTTAAGCAAAGTCCCTAGGAGTCTTGGAAAGCTTACTACCGTGAAACTAAAGCAGAACAGCGATGAAGGCCTCATGGAGCTGCTGCACGCCTCCCGTTTTGCCAGGATAATCAGGGCCTTACTTCGAGGCTAGTGCTCACATTGACTTTCACGTTTGGTATAGAGCAGAGCAGGGTGAGCTTCCAACTAGGAACTGGAAGCACAAGGTTTCTTTCGAGAAAACTCATTTTCTTCTATGAGCCATGCCGGCTGTAAGTAAAAGCACGGTAACAACAGTGCTTTTCAGGTAGCTTCGGGGCCGCATCAACGGAGCTTTCATAATGGGAAAACTAGCCTTGTGCCATCAGTCTCTAATTTCTAGGTTGACACGCAGCATACACGCAGGAGCAGAGCTTCCTGGTTCTACGCAGTCTTCTGGTACTGAAACGGGTGCTGAAGCAAGGCCCCTAGGAGTGTTGAAAAGCTTACTACCTTGACACTAAAGCAGAACAACGATGAAGGCCTCATGGAGCCGCTGCACGCCTCTCGTTTTGCAAGGATAATCAGGGCCTTACTTCGAAGCTTGGGCTCACGTTGACTTTCACTTTAGGTATAGAGCAGAGCAGGGTGAGCTTCCAACAAGGAACTGGAAACCCAAGGTTTCTTAGGAGAAAACTCATTTTCTTCTCAGAACCATGCCGGCAGTGAGGAAAACCCCGGCAACAACAATGCTTTTCAGGTAGCTTCGAGGCCGCATGAACGGAGCTTTCATAATGGGAAAAGAAGCCTTATGCCATCAGTCTCCAATTTCTAGGTTGACACGCAGCATACACGCAGGACCAGAGCTTACTGTCTCTACGCAGTGTTCTGGTACCGAAACGGTTGCTTAAGCAAAGTCCCTAGGAGTCGTGGAAAGCTTACTACCGTGAAACTAAAGCAGAACAGCGATGAAGGCCTCATGGAGCTGCTGCACGCCTCCCGTTTTGCCAGGATAATCTGGGCCTTACTTCGAGGCTAGTGCTCACATTGACTTTCACGTTTGGTATAGAGCAGAGCAGGGTGAGCTTCCAACTAGGAACTGGAAGCACAAGGTTTCTTTCGAGAAAACTCATTTTCTTCTATGAGCCATGCCGGCTGTAAGTAAAAGCACGGTAACAACAGTGCTTTTCAGGTAGCTTCGGGGCCGCATCAACGGAGCTTTCATAATGGGAAAACTAGCCTTGTGCCATCAGTCTCTAATTTCTAGGTTGACACGCAGCATACACGCAGGAGCAGAGCTTCCTGGTTCTACGCAGTCTTCTGGTACTGAAACGGGTGCTGAAGCAAGGCCCCTAGGAGTGTTGAAAAGCTTACTACCTTGACACTAAAGCAGAACAACGATGAAGGCCTCATGGAGCCGCTGCACGCCTCTCGTTTTGCAAGGATAATCAGGGCCTTACTTCGAAGCTTGGGCTCACGTTGACTTTCACTTTAGGTATAGAGCAGAGCAGGGTGAGCTTCCAACAAGGAACTGGAAACCCAAGGTTTCTTAGGAGAAAACTCATTTTCTTCTCAGAACCATGCCGGCAGTGAGGAAAACCCCGGCAACAACAATGCTTTTCAGGTAGCTTCGAGGCCGCATGAACGGAGCTTTCATAATGGGAAAAGAAGCCTTATGCCATCAGTCTCCAATTTCTAGGTTGACACGCAGCATACACGCAGGACCAGAGCTTACTGTCTCTACGCAGTGTTCTGGTACCGAAACGGTTGCTTAAGCAAAGTCCCTAGGAGTCGTGGAAAGCTTACTACCGTGAAACTAAAGCAGAACAGCGATGAAGGCCTCATGGAGCTGCTGCACGCCTCCCGTTTTGCCAGGATAATCAGGGCCTTACTTCGAGGCTAGTGCTCACATTGACTTTCACGTTTGGTATAGAGCAGAGCAGGGTGAGCTTCCAACTAGGAACTGGAAGCACAAGGTTTCTTTCGAGAAAACTCATTTTCTTCTATGAGCCATGCCGGCTGTAAGTAAAAGCACGGTAACAACAGTGCTTTTCAGGTAGCTTCGGGGCCGCATCAACGGAGCTTTCATAATGGGAAAACTAGCCTTGTGCCATCAGTCTCTAATTTCTAGGTTGACACGCAGCATACACGCAGGAGCAGAGCTTCCTGGTTCTACGCAGTCTTCTGGTACTGAAACGGGTGCTGAAGCAAGGCCCCTAGGAGTGTTGAAAAGCTTACTACCTTGACACTAAAGCAGAACAACGATGAAGGCCTCATGGAGCCGCTGCACGCCTCTCGTTTTGCAAGGATAATCAGGGCCTTACTTCGAAGCTTGGGCTCACGTTGACTTTCACTTTAGGTATAGAGCAGAGCAGGGTGAGCTTCCAACAAGGAACTGGAAACCCAAGGTTTCTTAGGAGAAAACTCATTTTCTTCTCAGAACCATGCCGGCAGTGAGGAAAACCCCGGCAACAACAATGCTTTTCAGGTAGCTTCGAGGCCGCATGAACGGAGCTTTCATAATGGGAAAAGAAGCCTTATGCCATCAGTCTCCAATTTCTAGGTTGACACGCAGCATACACGCAGGACCAGAGCTTACTGTCTCTACGCAGTGTTCTGGTACCGAAACGGTTGCTTAAGCAAAGTCCCTAGGAGTCGTGGAAAGCTTACTACCGTGAAACTAAAGCAGAACAGCGATGAAGGCCTCATGGAGCTGCTGCACGCCTCCCGTTTTGCCAGGATAATCTGGGCCTTACTTCGAGGCTAGTGCTCACATTGACTTTCACGTTTGGTATAGAGCAGAGCAGGGTGAGCTTCCAACTAGGAAATGGAAGCACAAGGTTTCTTTCGAGAAAACTCATTTTCTTCTATGAGCCATGCCGGCTGTAAGTAAAAGCACGGTAACAACAGTGCTTTTCAGGTAGCTTCGGGGCCGCATCAACGGAGCTTTCATAATGGGAAAACTAGCCTTGTGCCATCAGTCTCTAATTTCTAGGTTGACACGCAGCATACACGCAGGAGCAGAGCTTCCTGGTTCTACGCAGTGTTCTGGTACTGAAACGGGTGCTGAAGCAAGGCCCCTAGGAGTGTTGAAAAGCTTACTACCTTGACACTAAAGCAGAACAACGATGAAGGCCTCATGGAGCCGCTGCACGCCTCTCGTTTTGCAAGGATAATCAGGGCCTTACTTCGAAGCTTGGGCTCACGTTGACTTTCACTTTAGGTATAGAGCAGAGCAGGGTGAGCTTCCAACAAGGAACTGGAAACCCAAGGTTTCTTAGGAGAAAACTCATTTGCTTCTCAGAACCATGCCGGCAGTGAGGAAAACCCCGGCAACAACAATGCTTTTCAGGTAGCTTCGAGGCCGCATGAACGGAGCTTTCATAATGGGAAAAGAAGCCTTATGCCATCAGTCTCCAATTTCTAGGTTGACACGCAGCATACACGCAGGACCAGAGCTTACTGTCTCTACGCAGTGTTCTGGTACCGAAACGGTTGCTTAAGCAAAGTCCCTAGGAGTCTTGGAAAGCTTACTACCGTGAAACTAAAGCAGAACAGCGATGAAGGCCTCATGGAGCTGCTGCACGCCTCCCGTTTTGCCAGGATAATCAGGGCCTTACTTCGAGGCTAGTGCTCACATTGACTTTCACGTTTGGTATAGAGCAGAGCAGGGTGAGCTTCCAACTAGGAACTGGAAGCACAAGGTTTCTTTCGAGAAAACTCATTTTCTTCTATGAGCCATGCCGGCTGTAAGTAAAAGCACGGTAACAACAGTGCTTTTCAGGTAGCTTCGGGGCCGCATCAACGGAGCTTTCATAATGGGAAAACTAACCTTGTGCCATCAGTCTCTAATTTCTAGGTTGACACGCAGCATACACGCAGGAGCAGAGCTTGCTGGTTCTACGCAGTGTTCTGGTACTGAAACGGGTGCTGAAGCAAGGCCCCT